>NW_010361330.1:0-483 GCF_000414095.1 Morus notabilis | reverse complement strand
AGGACACCAAAAGTTTTCACCGAAAACGTGGCAGCTGTAGATTGCGAAGCGAGGTTCGATCTAACAGTTGATGGGCACCGTTACGACACCAAAAGTTATTGCCGTTCCCGGGGTAGTTGTAGAGTGCGAAGAGAGCCTCGATTTGACGGATTATGGGCTCCGTTAAGACACCAAAACTTTTCGCCGTTCCCGTGGCAGTCGTAGATCGTGAAGAGAGCATCGATCTAACGGCTGATGGGCCCCATAACGACACCAAAAGTTGTCATCGTTCCCGTGCCATTCGTAGATCACGAAGAGAGCTTCTTTAATCTAACGATTGATGGGCCCCGTTACGACACCAACATTTGTCACCCTTCCCGAGGCGGTTGTAGAGCGTGAAGAGAGCTTCGATCTAACGGCTGATGGGCCCTGTTTTGATAGTAAACATTGTCGCGATTCTAGTGGCGGTGGTAGAGCGCGAAGAAAGCTTCGATATAACCTCTG
>NW_010361329.1:929-1259 GCF_000414095.1 Morus notabilis | reverse complement strand
CGATGAGAACTTCGATCTAAAGGCTGGTGGGCCCCGTTTCGACATCGAAAGTTTTCACCATTCCAGTGGCGATTGTAGAGCCCGAAGAGAACTTCGATATGACGGATGATTGGCCCTGCTATGACACCAAAAGATGTCACCTTTCCCGTGCCAATTATAGATCGCGAAGTGAGCTTCGATCTAATGGCTGATGGTCCCCGTTACGACACCAAAATTTGTTACCCTTCCCGGGGCAGTTGTAGAGCGCGAAGAGAGCTTCGATCTAACGGCTGATGGGCCTCGTTTCAACACCAAACGTTGTCGCCATTCCAGTGGCGGTGGTAGGGCGCG
>NW_010361329.1:0-598 GCF_000414095.1 Morus notabilis | reverse complement strand
TGTGGGCCTCATTACGACACCAAAAGTTTTCACCGTTCCCGTGCCATTCGTAGATCGTGATGAGAGCTTCAATCTAACGGCTGGGGGCCCCGTTACAACACCACCAAGTTTCGCCATTCCCGTGGCAGTTGTAGATCACGAAGAGAGCTTCGATCAAACCGCTGATGGGCCCCATTTCAACACCAAAAGTTGTCACCGTTCCCTTGCGGTTGTAGGGCGCGAAGAGAGCTTCGATCCAACGCCCGATGGGCCCCGTTAGGACACCAAAAGTTTTTGCCAAAAATGTGGCTGTTGTAGATCATGAAGAGAGGTTCGATCTAACGGCTGATGGGCCCTGTTACGACACCAAAAGTTGTCACCGTTCCCATGGTAGTTGTAGAGTGCGTAGAGAGCCTCAATCTGACGGATTATGGGCCCCGTAATGACACCAAAACTTTTTGCCGTTCCCGTGGTAGTCGTAGATCGTGAAGAGAGCATCGATCTAATGGCTGATGGGCCCCATTACGACACCAAAAGTTGTCGTCATTCCCGAGCCATTCATAGATCGCATAGAGAGCTTCTTTAATCTAACGGTTGATGGGCCCCGTTACGACACCAA
>NW_010361328.1:4357-6482 GCF_000414095.1 Morus notabilis | reverse complement strand
AATTTAAATTAATAAAATAAAAAGAACCTTAAATAATACTATTTATTACTATCCCTTTATTAAAAAAAAACATTTTTATGTGGTATTAGTTATATGGATCTGCGCGGGCGCCCGTTGTTATAAGGAGAAGCGATCAAGTTTATGTCAAACGTACGCGAAATAAAAGTAAAACCAAATCAAAACCAATGAATAATTGACACGGTTTTAGTTTGACTCTTAAAAAACAATTATATATATTTTAAGAAATTGTATATATTCTATACATTTGTTATAGTTAGTTTATTGTATGTTATCATGTTTTACTGTTTTATGATAGGTTAGTTTGTAGATTAGTTTATTGTATGTTATTATGTTTTACTGTTTTATGATAGGTTAGTTTGTAGATATTTTTTTGTCTTATAAATTTGAATATTTTATTTTTGTTATCGATGATTAATTTGACTTCTGTTCTATTACTATTGTGAACCAAATACTTACTTCACGATTCTAATTATGGTTGAGAACATATTGATAAATATTATTTCAAATCAATTAAAAAAAACCAAATTGATTGCTTTGATTTAGATTTTGATGCGTTTGGTTTAAGGATTCGTATCATAGTTCGTGGCTCGTTACAGTGTTTTCTCTCACAAAAAATACACATAAATCAAGAATAGTTTTGAATCATTATTCTGAATCCATCAACCATACGTTTTATTTTTATTTGACCTAAAATAAACAGTCTAATTTGGCCACACCTTACTTTAGAATAATTTTTTTATTTGACCTAAAATAAACAGTCTAATTTGGCCACACCTTACTTTAGAATATTTTTTTAAAAAAAAAAAACATATAGACAAATAGATGAATATAAATAAATAACTCTTGTCTTATATATTATGGGTAATTTGTACAAACAGTTTTCAAATTTTTTAGTAACTGACAGTTTGGTCCCTAACCTTTTTTTTTTTTTACAAAATGATTCCCAACCTCTTTAAACGGATGCAATTTAGTCATTTCTGTTAAATTTTTAACAGATTCCCACATGTGAGCATTACATGCCTTCTTTTTTCAATTAAAAGATAAAAATGCCATCAAAACCTCACACTCACTGCCTTTTTCTTCCTCCTTTCCAACTCCAGTGAGCCCCATCCCCTATGCTTTCCCTGCCCCTCTTTCTCTGCTCTCTACTCTTTGCTCTCTCATTCTCTCTCTCTCTCTCTCTCTCTCTCATCTCTCGCGCAGAGGCGACTTGGCGAAGCTCTGCCTCTTCTGTTTAAAGTGAATTTCAACAAGAAATATGATGATGAAGGGGCTTGAAGCTCTACGCAGAAGTTAGAAAAGCATAAGATCCTCGTCGCCGGAGTTCAGAGCGGAGGGAAACCATCTCGGTCAGACTTAATCTAGGTGACAAGAGGTCAATCTGCTCTGGGTGGAGAAGGAAGGCGACGATTTAATGGAGAACCAGTTTGGGCAGCAGAGGACAGTGACGATCTAGCCATAGATAATGCTGGAACTTTGGATGGGCCGCTCGCGACCGCCTAAAAAAATTGATTTTGAGCCTGATGCCCGAACTCGCCCGCCCAAAATTTTTGAGCCGCCCGCCCGAGCTCAAGAAGGCCCATGGATAGGCCGCAAGCCTAGTTTTGGCTGCCCGAGCTTGATCGGGCAGCCCGTGCCCGCCCGACTGGCCTGAAAAAAAATTATTTTTTATTATATTTTTTAATTTTTAAAATATTGTGTATATATATACATTATATATATAATATATTATTATTTAGTAATTGTATTTGTATATAAATAATTATTAAGTTATTTTGTTTTAAAATTATATGAAAACTAAAATCAACATTGAACACACATTATTAAAAATAAGAGCGATTTGAGAGAGAGAGCATTAGGATATTACGATAATTTTTGGAAAAATTGTGAGAGATTGAGAGAGATTGAGAGAAATTGAGAGAGATTAAGAGAGTTTAGGTGAGAAAAATGTGTGGGAGATTGGGGTATTTATAGGAAAATTTTGGGGTTAAAAAATTGATTTGTTTCCCCCAAATTCGGATCCAATGGTATTTCTTTTTGGTCTCGGCAGGTCGGGTTTGGGCTGAAAATCGGGCAACAGTAAAAAAAAAAAAAAAAAAGGGGT
>NW_010361328.1:660-806 GCF_000414095.1 Morus notabilis | reverse complement strand
TAAATTGATTTAAGTTGCAAAATTAATTTGCAAAATAATGTTACATGTGAAATTGAATTTAAGAGTTAAATTTTAGAATTTCACATATCTGAAAAATAAATTGTTTATTTTTCGATTTGAAAATCATGAGATGTTTTTTCAAACAA
>NW_010361328.1:301-586 GCF_000414095.1 Morus notabilis | reverse complement strand
CTTTGCGGCGACATTGAATTGCCCTCCTAAAGGAGAGTGTCCTTGCCGGATCAATAACAAGGTTGGCTTCCTAAAGATAAGATTTCAGGATGTATTTCTGAATTGACTACCCAAAGGTAGCAATCCGGAGTTAAGTCTATGGGATCTGAAACGGTGGGTTACACTCATAAAATATAATCAAATCTGTTGGTTATATTTTGACTGAAAATAACGATAGTTAATAAATATGAAAATATGAGATATTTTGATTATATTTATTAACTGAGAAGAGTCTCGGTCTAATTG
>NW_010361328.1:0-247 GCF_000414095.1 Morus notabilis | reverse complement strand
AATTAGATTATCGTTGGCACCTAAAATTAAAACATGATTTATGTATTTTTCATGTGCATCATGCATCATATTTAATTGTGTCAAAATTAACATGCCTTGATATTCATGAACATAAATTGATTAGATGAATATCCTATTTATTTCCAGCAATATGTCGAATCCCATTACCATACTACTAGCGACTGAAAAATTAGACGTTGATAACTATGCTAAGTGGAAAAGTAACATGAACATACTATTGGTCTGC
>NW_010361327.1:684-1016 GCF_000414095.1 Morus notabilis | reverse complement strand
ATATAAAACTCTTATCTCATTTGTTTTATTGTTTCTGTAGGAATATTGCACACTAATATATTTAATTGAGCAATTGTTTAAATTCTTGATTTATATTTACTTTTAACTTATATAGATTTATGTATAAAAAAATCCATGTCAAAGTAACAAACGCAAGAATTTTTTTTTGACAAATAATTCACAATTGTAATAAATAATTTGAGAAAATTTTAATCCTTGAATTTTTTAAAATCACATTTAACTTATATGGATCTTTAAAAAAAATTCAAATCTTAATGATAATTATAAGATTGTGATAAGAATGAGGAATCACACACCATGAGTGTATTAAA
>NW_010361327.1:0-511 GCF_000414095.1 Morus notabilis | reverse complement strand
ACTTGATTTAGATGCATTATATCTACTTAATTACATAGAAAATCAATATTATTAGCACAAAAATAAGATAAAAATATGAAAATATGTATTTTTTTTGTCTCGGATGCCGTACTACACTTTAAGGGATGTATTTTCTTCTTCTTTTTTTTCTCACGTCACTGTCACACGTACGCACACACTTTTTGTTTTTCTCACTTTTCTTGCACACACCTGCAGTGCACACACACACCAGCGTATGCCCCGTACCCTGCTCTCCTGTCCCCTCTTACTTCTTTTTATGGAGAAGAACTCTATAGCAGTTATTTTATAGCAGTTATTTTGGGTTGTTTTTTTTTTTTTTTTGTTTAAGTTTATGTTCTTTTAAATTTTAATTTTATATAATTTTATTTAAATTATAATTTTAATTTAAGTTATAATTTAAATTTAATTTAAAAATTATACTCTAAAAGAAGCCTTTTTACCACTATCCCACGTTCTATGATTGAAACGTGTGATCGTATGTGTTTTTTAA
>NW_010361326.1:0-550 GCF_000414095.1 Morus notabilis | reverse complement strand
GGGGCCCATCAGCCGTTGGATTGAAGCTCTCTTCGCGCTCTACAACTGCCACGAATTTAGCTACCATTTTTGGTGTGGTAACGGGGCCGGCCCATCAGAGGTTACAACGAAGCTCTCTTCGCGCTCTACCACTGCCACTAGAATGGCGACAATGTTTGGTGTCGAAACGGGGCCCGTTACGACACAAAAAATTGTCACGGTTTCATGGCGGTTGTAAAGGGCAAAGAGAGCTTTGATCTGACGGATTGTGGGCCTCGTTACGACACCAAAACTTTTCACCGTTCCCGTGCCATTCGGAGATCGCAATAAGAGCTTCAATCTAACGGCTGATGGGCACCGTTACGACACCAAAAGTTTTGCCGTTCCCGTGGCAGTTGTAGATCGCAAAGAGTGCTTCGATCAAACCGCTGATAGGCCCCATTTCACCACCAAACGTTGTCTTCGTTCCCGTGGCAGTTGTAGGGCGCGAAGAGAGCTTCGATCTGACAGATTATGGGCCCCTACGACACCAAAACTTTTTACCGTTCCCGTGGCAGTCGTAGATCACGAA
>NW_010361325.1:30027-32444 GCF_000414095.1 Morus notabilis | reverse complement strand
AAATATCCTATTACATCTCATGCTTCTAGGACACCATTCCCAACAGTAAGTTCCAAGAAGAAATCTAAGCGTACCTCAACAGTTTGAGAGCATTTCAATGCATTCGAGGAGGTCGACAATGACAGTAACATTAAATATGTAGCTCAATGTAAATTTTATGGTGATAAATTACAAGGTAAAACTATTCACGGCACAACACACTTGAGAAGACACTCTAAAAAGTGTCTTCAAAAGCAAGGAGGCAGATCCAATCTCCGTCAAATACAATTATCATTTGACGCCAAACCGGCAATCTAAGCACTTGAAAATACGATCTGCAAGTCGATCGTATGGAAATGGCACGATTAGTAGCCACATTAGATCAGCCACTTAGTTTTACCGAAAATAGGAATTGGCAGCGTTATATTAAAATTGTACATAATCCTAATGCATATTTTTTTCAAGAACTACTCTTTGGAAAGATGCATTAAATTATATAAATAAGAAAGGGAATCATTAATCAACCATTTACATTCTACTAATGGTTGTGTTGCGCTAATGGTGAATATTTGGTCCGCATGAAGATTATTTAGTTGTAACTGGACATTATTTTAAAGGTTTTGATTTAGATAAGAGAATATTAGGTTTTAAATGTATTCTAGGATCACATACCGCCGATTTAATATATAATATAATTTTATTTGTCATTGATGAATATAGTTTAAGGGATAGAGTAATGGCTATAACATTAGATAATGCTACTGCAAATACTAAAGCAATAGAACTTTTTAAAAGTGATTTAAGTTTATTCGGTAATAATGATATATTTCACCAATGTTGTGCATGCCATGTAATTAATTTAATAGTAAATTCCAGTTTAAAATCAATGTCAGGTCATATTAAAAGAAATAGAGACAACATTGCATGGATTCAAGGTAGTAATCAAAGAATACAAGATTGGTTTAGGTTTCTACAAGCATGTAATCAAAATCTTAGAGCATTAGCCTTAGATATGCCCGTAAGATGGAACTCCACTTATATAATGCTTAAACAATGCATCCCCTATAAAGATGCTATAACAAACTATGTTAGTGTAAAATTAGGACCGGAATTTATAAACCAAACTGATTGGTAAATTGTCAAACTTTTGTATAACTTTTTAGGTAGATTTCACGAAGTTACTTTAAAGCTTAGTGGAACATATTACCCAACGTCACCATTAGTATTAGGAGAACTTTTAAGAATGACTATTTTATTTAGTAAATTGAGGGCACGCGAGGTTTTTAGATTTCCTATCGCTTCTATGGAAAAAAAGTTTAAAAAATATTGGGCTAAATTACCAATGTTGTATGGTTTCGGTGTTATATTTTATCTTAGATTAAAATTAGAAGGTTTAGAAAGTGGATTAGAAAACTTAGGTGACTTTTTAGATATCGATTGTTTTGACTAATTTTCTATTATAAAGGAAAAAATATTATCTCTCTATAGCTCTTATGAAAGTAGGTTTAGAAACACACATCGTGTAGAACAACCGCAACAACGAGACGACAATCCACATTCATTCTTGAATGTTTTCGGGTTTAAGAAGAAGAAGATGATGATGACGACGACTTAAGGTCAAGGAGAAGTTGGGAGTGGATCTTCATCAAGAGGTGGCGGCAACAGCGACGGCTTCAACGAGTTAATGGCGTACCTGAGTGAGGGCTTAGTAGTTGACAATAGTAGTGAAATGTTTGATTTGGTTCAGTGGTGGAGGGCACGAGCATTAACTTGGCCGATCCTAACTCGACTGGCAATGGATATTTTTTCGATCCCAGTCTCCACTGTTTCATCCAAACAAGCCTTCAGTACGACCGGCCGAATACTTGAGGAACGTACAAACGTATTGCAACAGGACATTGTTGAAGCATTGGTGTGCATTAAAGATTGGGATCGTTCTGACCAACGCTTACACGATACAATTTCACCGGCAAGCCAAGAATGGATCGATGAATTTAATCGATTAACTTTTAATTTTGAAGACAATCCTTCAGCTTCAAATTAAATTCTATTATTGTAATTTGTAAATATTTATTTACTTTGTACAATCTTATTGTAATCTTGTATAGACTTTGTAAGTTCATCAAATTTGTAATTCGTCCCAGAATAATTGCACTCTTTTTTTCTTACCAAGTTTTTATCCCAATTAGATTTTTCTTGGTAAGGTTTTTAACGAGGCAATCTGAATTACAAACTTAAAAATTAATAAATAAATAATTTTATTATATAGTTCGTGTTCATTTCAAATTTTAAATTACAATCTCTCTTATAATTTTTGTATAATTTTTACAATAAATAACTTAAAAATTATTTATATACATACTATATACAATTAATAAACAAAATTATATATAATATATATATATAATATATATATATAATACATATAATAATATATA
>NW_010361325.1:20971-29823 GCF_000414095.1 Morus notabilis | reverse complement strand
TTTTTTTTTTTCCATTTGTTTTTATCCTTTGAACATTTTAAGGCCTCCGAAATACAACTGATTCTTTATTACATTTCATCAATAGTGCAGTTCTTTTTGGTGTAACCTTTTTGACATGCTTTTGTTAATCGGTTAACAGTTCTGCAGTGACAGCCTTAGTAGCAAATTGAGTGCTTTGTTGCAGTGCTCGTGGTTCTTGGCTATGGCAGAGGCAGTGCGCCTCATCAACACTCATATTTGACTACAATTTGTTGGTGTCAGCTGAGCAAAAGAGACTAATGAACTAATAATACTGTTTTCACTTTTCATTTTTCATTTTTCTTTTTATAATGGAATAACATATTTTAGTCAATTAAAAGTAGTTAAAATCAAATAATCAATTACTTTTCGGTCAATTTGTTAGTGTCTCCGTAGTAATCTACTAGATTACGAATAATCCACTGGATTAACTCACGAAAAGAAAACCCACGAAAAACAATGGATTAAATCAAATTATTAAAAACTCGTGCAGCAATTAGTTTATGAAACAACAGAAATAGAACAAACTTATTTCAAACATAAAACAAAACAGCTCAAATCAGAGGAAAAACACAGATCTGAAAGGAAAAAAGAAGGCAAAAAAAAAAAAAATCATCAATATGTGGATATCTACAAATTATATATAGCTCATTTTTCTTGTGGGTTTGAATCGCAATTCAAATCTTTTTAATAGTAGTATTTTCTCTTGTTTGAATTTGGTTTCAAACCTAAAACAAACGGACACGTAGTTATTAGTTGAATAACTTTTGTCCTTGCCAATATCACTCGCATTCCTCTAGTCTTCCTTGAGAAATTTTGAGGAATGCGGCAAATTATAAAAAAAAAAATAATAAAAAAAAAAACAATTATCATCGTTGGGTTTATGCTTAAATATTAGAGCTTCACATTTGTGCCGTACAAATGGAGTAATGATTAATAAAACATGCCATGCCATAAATCCGAACAATAAATAAGCTGTGGTATAAATTCAAAAAAATATGAAAGTTGTTGCGTGTCTTCTTAAGAAAAAATAAAAAATACCATTAAAAATAATAAAAAAATATTATTTATGTCATTCTATTTAAAAATAAGTAATTATCATTCAAATAATAATAAAAAAATCATTCAATTAATAAAAAAAGTAAAAAATTATGATGACGTTTAATTAATTAAAATGACGTAAATAATAAATAATAGACATGTCAGACGCTGTACTTTTCTCTTTGTTATTTGTTCTCCATAATTCGCTGGACTTGCTTTATTGGGCTTATCTTCCCCAAAAGTGTTTGGACCAAAAGAGATGGTGAATCCTTCAACAAAGCCCATTTAAAATATGAGGCAAAGTAGGGATTCGCTATCCGACTTCTGAACGGAAAGCTTGCTCGATTGAAGTAAACTAGCATAACATCATACAAGATTTTGCAAACTATAAGGGATTGGTACGGTGGTTGCAGCACTTGATTTCATTTGGTTTATTTGTCTGCAGACTTAATCAGTGACCAAACTGAGTTTGCTAAAACTGGTCACATTTAAGACAAGCCATGAAAATGTCATAACCTCTGCCAAGTCATAAAAGAAATTAAGAAAATAGGGGAACTTCCGTAGTAAATATAGTGTAGTTTTTTCAACCTACCAAGAGGTATTGCTAGTACTCTTCATCAAGTTTCAGCTGGCCGGTAAAAGTCCCCAAATAAATGGTGGATCCGAAAACAGTGACCATTTTACTTATACTCTTGATCCGTATTTTAGACAAATAAAATCTTATTACGGGTTACCTAATCTGTATTTTAGACAAATAAAGTCTTGTTACGGTATTTTTCCGCTATAAGGGATTAGGGTTTCAACTCAACAGTTAACCTAGTGGGAGAGTAACCCATTCCCTTCTAAAACCTATCATAGCTTTCATTTTTTGTCGATGCGGAACTTTGTTCGCACCTCCAACAATCCCCCCTTTGAACGAAGTACCACAGCCCCACTTTGAACGATAACACATTCTGTCCATTAGATTCTCCATCACATCTCCATTACATTACATCCAGATCCCACCACCTCATGTTCTCCATCGCATATCTTTGCCTTTCATAGTATGCACAATAACCTCGAGGTCTCCACCGTGTCTATCGCTGCGTTACCATGGAAGAAAGGTCCACCTAGAGCGTTCACTTCGTTCGACCATCAAAAGTTAATCTCATGCGTACACTTGACAACATATGAGGTCCCAACTCTGATACTAATTGTTAAAACCATGGGCTCCACCATAAGAGATTGGAGTTCCAACTCAAAAGCTTAACCTAGTGAATAGAGTAGCTCATTCCCTTATAAACTCATCATAACTTGCATTTATTACCAACTAAGAGGAAGGTAAACATAAGAATTAATTTCAAAAATTCCCCCCGAACTATAATCCTTGTAACACTTTGCCCCAAAATTTTAAAAAGTAATATCCGTTCCTCTCGAACATTGTTCTATTAACATGTGTTATCCTTTTGTTACAATGAGTGATGGAATTGTCACGTGTAACTTATTTAGTGAGAATTGAAAGCGCAATTACGCTTATACCCTCTCAATTAGATAATTTCCCATTTTTATTGAAATAATTCACCATCTTCATTCCCACTTTGCTTCTTGTTTTCTCACCTCGTTCATCTATGGTAAGTTCCTACAGTACAAACAATGGTGGCAGCGACTGGGTAAACGAAGAAATTCGAGGTCCTATTCGATGTCAATGTGGGTTAGATCCGGTAGTGAAGACATCACACGCGAAGAAGAATTTGGGAAGAAAATTTTATGGCTTACTTAAATGAGGCTGCAGTTGGAAATTGTAAACCTGGTTTTAGTTCAACATCCTTTGATGATCCAAAAACAGGTAAATTGAGCATTCTCTTTTGGACCTTTTTTTTTTTTTTTTTTTTTTAACCCTACCACCCTCTGTTGATGCTTCATTTTCTTCATTTTCTTCATTTTCCTCAACCACTACACGCTCATCATCACCAAGCACTGGACCATTTCCCTTCCTTCTCTCTAGCTCTTACAGTGTTTGTTCAACTGTATCACCTATATTATTTTCATCTTCGGACTGTGCAAATTCAGAATCATCATACTTAGAATCCGAATGCTCATAATCATCATACTCAAAATCAAAATGCTCACAATCATCTCCACTATTTGTTGGACTCCTATGCAATTCAGAGTAAGTTAACATACCTCTTCTAACTTATGGAAGCATAACTAGATTGATAAAGCTTGAACAAATGTTTCTCTTTACCGCTCACATCAACATACAGAGAGAGAAAAATTATAAAACAAAAATCTTAAGTTTTTACGATAATACCCTCCTCAAATGGGTCATGAACCTAACACATGGTAATTTTCATCACTTATTATAATAGAAGAGTAAAACTTATTAACAGAATAAAATTTAAAAAAACTGATGTTACTTTTTAAAATTTAAAAAATAAAGTGTTACAAAGATCATAATTCGAAAGATTTTTAAAATTAATCCTAAACATAAAGTAGGTCTGAACGAATCTTTATAGGGTTATTTTCTTTGCTTATTTTTTGTTTGGTAAAGGGGACCACAACAACATTATTTTGGCGAATGGCAGGATCTAATGGTCCAATCATTAACAACTGACGTGCACCTCTAAAAGATCAAGGAAAAAAATGGCAAATTGGTATCAAGAGAATCATCTTCTGAAATTTCAAACCTATCGTGGTATTTGGCAATTTCTGGTTTTTTTTTTTTTTTTCATTTTTTTAAAAAAATAAAATTTGAATAATAGACTTCACGTGAAAGACTTTAATATGAATCATATAATAAGAGGATCATTGTCCTTCGCCTTTGGCTGGCTTCCAGGTGATGTTAGGTCATGGTTACATACAATTATTATTATTATTCAATTTCACCACATCTCTAACTCATACAAAAATGTCCCCAAATAAATGGCTTTTTTCTTTTGTTTGAGGGAATAATAAATGTTCTAATCCAAGATAAGCTCTTTCTTTTTCCCATAGGTGATTATGACATAACACCTATTTGGTTAAGTTGGCATATTCTTTTCACGTTATTCAAATTTCAAACTAAATACTTATCCAATTACGTTGTAACTTATTATACCTATTAACTTCGGTTGGCATATAATTTTCAAAAGGCTATGATTGAAAAAAAAAACCCTTATATAATGAGAAAACAGTTGCCAAAAACCATCCATATTTTCTACACATTTTTCCTATCCCAGTTTATGTCCCTATTCTTACAGAAACAGAGAGGAAGCTAGCAATTAATGAAAGAAAGGTTTTGCAGAGATAAACATATCCAATACAAACCAAAATTATGGAGTTCAAAACATTAAAAAAAAAAAAAACAAGCTAGAAAATTAGGGAAAAAAAGAGTGGTAAAATAATAATGGATTGAAACTAACAACAAAAATTATTTTAAAAAAATACATTAATTGAATTTCATATGCACATGCACTTGTTTTGAGTATGCAATCTTAGAATCCCTACACACAGAAATACAAATCACGACTCTTAGGTAATTTTTAAGGAGACAATGTATTATGAATAAGATCATACATATAAAAGAATATGCACAAAAACATGATCCCATTATTTTTTCTTTCAAGCTAGTAAATCACCGACGAACTTAACAACTAAAAATCAGATCTTGCCTCTAAATATAAGTAAGCATATTTACTTGTATAGAAACAATATATATATATATAGATATAAGCATATTTACTTGTATAGAAACAATATATATATATATATATATATATCTCTTACCGCCCATAGAACCAAACAGAAATAAGGGGGAAAAAAGAGCAATTTTTACAGCAGAAATTAAGAAATATAACTATAAACGACAGTATTTCCATGAACAATAGTAACAACAATGAGTACTCATAATCACCAATCGCTTCTCTCTCCCTCCCCAACCCTTTGTTAAAGTATAACAAAACAAACCCATTTTCAACCCCAACTTGAAAAAAATTAAAAATTAAAAAAACCCCCCAAAAAATTAAAAATTTAACTCCTGCACCTGGTAATAGCAGAGCAGCCACGGTTGTAGGGGTTGGCCTGAGCGCCAGTCTTGCAATTGTAGTAGGAAGCGCCGCGGCGAGAGCAGGGCACAGTGTTCCTCTGAAGCGCACCGTAGCTGATGTACTTGGTCGTCGCTAAAATGCGCCGGCTGATCTCCGAGTCCATTTCGAACTCCTCTTCCAAGCACTCCGCTATGGAGCCGTCGCAGCCCTTCTTCACCGGAAAAAACCCGATTTCTTCACCGCCGCCAAGGACTTTCGCCGGCCACCAGCTGACGGCCAGGATCACGGCGAGGATCACGAGGAACGACGTCGCTGAGGAGAAGGAGAAGAAGAATCTCGCCATTGTCGTTCGAAAAATATTTGAAAAATGAAAGCGGAGACAATTTCTGTGCTGGTCTTCCTTTGAAAAATAGAGCCTTTCCTTTTGTCTTTCTTTCGTGTTCTTCTTCTCTCTCTCCCTTTCTCTCTCCTCGAGTCTCTTTCTTCGCTTCACGGACGAAGACAACTTAACTAGGACAGGAACTACGGTTGGGATCAGTAGGGGGCTTATATGAGGTTTTGCTAAAGAAATGTCATGGATTTTCGTGTTATTTACGAGGATGCCCCTAATGATTTTTTTTCTTTTTTCCTTTTAAGATTTTTAGTTTTGACAACGTGGGCGGCCACTAACTGGTGAGTTTGGAACCAAAAAACAAAGAAAAAAGAAAAAAAAAGCGAGTATTAAAAACGAACTCACCTAATTGCTTATGTCAATACAGGAATTGACTTTGATTTGGTCATGTGAAACGTCGGTTTAAACAGCTAATTTATAACGTTAATTATATAGTTGATGATCGATTAGTGATATGGTTTGGCCTCTAGCTAGACAAAATAATATTATTTGACCAAAATGTGATTTGCTAGGGTTATTTGCTTGGCTTTTTTACCAAGTCATACAATTGTTATTAGTGGTGAACAACGTCTTATTGCTTCGTTTTTTTTTCTTTTTCAATATTGTTTTTTTTTTCTTTTCGTCCCTCTAGAATAGATGTTTCCTTTTTCTAACTATTTGTTTGAATTTCTTTGGCATTTCTTATTATTAATCCTCCAAGTTGCTGGTATTAAATTGCAAATTTATGTAAATATTTAGGAAAGTTGTTATTACTAATTTGATTTCTCAATAAATGAAAGAGATAAGGAGGCCTTTAAAAGCTTTTTTTGTTTTGAATAAAACTTTCAGAAATAGAATAATCAGCGTTAGCATACTTCTTTAAAATTACTAAATAGAATTCGCAAATGCTGATTAAAATGTTTAGTGAAGATCTTACCGTTAACCCTACCTATCGCCAAGAATGTTCACGTTTTTGTTCCCTCGAAGAAACTTTTCAAATAATGTGACCGTTTATTTTCTGTATTCGTTTCTGATTCGAAATCATGATTCATGATTATCTATAGTATTTTTTTCTCACAAAATACACACATAAAACGAGAATAATTCTGAATCATAATTCTAAATATATGAACCAAACATCACCTTATGGAGTCTACAAAATCCTGTCTACATCCTCAATTGGACCTACAAAAATTTTCACATGTAGTTGATGCTTCTGTATATCTATCTCTTCCTTCTCTCCTCAAATATTCACAAAATTGAAAGAGAGAGAAGAGAGAGGAAAGACGGCATCTATGGTTAGCACCTATTCCCTGACTTCTGTCCAAGTCCATCCAAGAATCTGTTAACCAAAACATGTTTTCCAATTCTCTATTCTCTAAACAGCCATTCAACAGCTGCCGTCACCGTTAACTAATTTGTACATCCCCACTCTTTTTTTTTTCTTTTCAATGTAATGCAAGGTTTTGTTGCCTTATGGATTAGAGTTAAAATATGATATTTTTTTAAGAATTTACAATTATAATAAAAAAAATTAAATGTGATATTTTTGAGTGTTTTTAATTATAAAAATTTAAAATTTAAAATTTAAATTGATGAAATAAACTAATCTCGTTTTTGCCTTTAGGATGAGCTGTGAGGTTAGTCCATTTTCATGCTTGCTAATCTTAAACTTTTTTTTTATTATTAATTCTCCCATTTGTTGTCTCAATTGGTTATACTTTTTCCTAACTCGGATGCGTTGGCGTTTATTCAGAAACAAAACACTACCAGTTATATCTATGCCAACTTTTGATTTCTACAGGGGAATATAAGACGCTTTTGAAAAAGTCTTTTGCATTACGTCTATTATAAGCGGTGGCACCTACTCATAGTGCTTAAATAAATATTTAAAAAAGCCGTTAAGCCAATAATAACTTGTTTTTTTTCTTAAAATTCTTTAAAAAAATTACGCAAAAAGACGAATAAAATTTCAAATACAAAGAAGGCATATAGAAAAAGAGGTTTGTTTTTTTAAATAACGTCTCATTTTATTCATAATTTTTTTTTTAAAAAAAAGTCTTTACTTTCTTGTATTTACAATGAATCTAGGCTCTACTCAAAAGAAAAAAAAAAAGAATCTAGGCAACTTATTTTATTCTAAGGTAGAAAGTAGAAACTAGATAGCAAGAAACTAACGTGAGATTTCCTTTTTTTTTTTTTTCCCTTTCCTTTTACTTTTTTCCTTCTTTGGTTTTTTTTTTTTTTTTTTTCCCTTTCTTTTTTCTTTTTTCCTTTTTTTTTTTTTTTTTTTTTTTTTTACCTATAACTATGTATATATAAGAATAGTTTTAAAATACAATCTTATGTCCTCTTAAATTTTTGATGTAGTTTTAACCCCCTCATAAAAGTTTTTGGCTTCCATTGAACATCATATAGTATTAACATCTTTAATATCAATACAATTCCTGTTAATGACACTCTTCTTGTCCTAGTTTTAGATATTACATAATTTACTTCTCAAATAAGTTTTTTTTAATGAATTTCTCAAATAAGTTTGTCATGCTATTTGATAAGTGCACGAATTTGCACTTTTAATGTTCATAATTGTCAAACTATTTTATCAATTTTGTGATTTTAATTTCAAATATTCCTAAATTAAGAGGATTTAATTTTAATTGGATTTATTTTATTTTTCAGGTTTTTGAAGAAAACAATTGAATTTGGGCTAGTTTACCAAGCAAAACTCAAAAGTTGAGCCCAAGAAAAGCCCAATTCGGCCCAAAGCCCATCAGCCCACCAACTAGCCGAGCCGAGAAGCGGCGAGCCAGCCCAGCGCCACGTGTCGACCGCTGCCGCACCGCAGGCCGTGGGACCCAGCTGCTCCCCCGCATACACGCGCTTGGCGCGCACACAGCTTCCTCCGCGCAAGTTCTCCTCACGCGCGCGTCACCCGTACTCCCTCTCTCTTCCACGTGGGTCCCGCGTGCCAGCGCCCCTCCAGCTAGGTCTCGCCACGTGTCCAGCTGCCCCCCGCGTACGCGCATTTTGCGCGCACTTTCCCTCTCCGCGCGAGTTTCTCTCCCGCGCGCGTCCAGTTCTCTTCCAGCGTGGTCCAGCTGTGTACCACGTCTCTCCTGCGCGCGAATCAAGTTGCGACACGTGTCCCACTCTTCAGAAACATGATATTTTTCTCCCTCGATTGAGCATCCGATTTGTATATTCTTAGCATATTCAAACTCTATAAATAGGATCATTATCTAAGTGATAAAAGGATGAATTTTTAGAATCTAAATTCTCACACATTTTCTCTTATTTTCTTGTTCTTATTCTCATACTTTCTTTTTAGAATTTTATGAGAATTATGTGCAAGCTAGGCTAGAGTATTTAGGTGAGGCTAGAGATGATCTTATATGTGTAGTGAACTTATTTGGATTTTT
>NW_010361325.1:12654-12983 GCF_000414095.1 Morus notabilis | reverse complement strand
TTGATCTTTTGAGTTGGTTGAGTCATTAACGGGGCACATTTACTGGACTTGTGACATTTGCTTGAGGGATGAATTCTGGTTAGGAATAATTTTTAGAATTTGAGCCATGTGTTGTAGATAGTTATCATTTTTCTTTTACATTTTATCATAAAAAAAAAAGAGAGCAAGAGCATCATTTATCATCAATGTTTATGTAGTTTGGTTGCACTGACGTCTTGTGCTGCATAGCAGCCAATCAAAAGAACGCCTTACTACATCAGCTTCATCAAATGTATGTTGTCTCTTGCCTCGAAAAAAAAAAGTTTGTGTATATTTGTCTGTATTTTCGG
>NW_010361325.1:1638-12385 GCF_000414095.1 Morus notabilis | reverse complement strand
TTGGTGAGTTTTTCGATGCTATTTGTGTTAAGGAATGTGGTAAGAAGGATACGGTTTGGTGCACACACACACGACTCTGGAGTTATGACTAAAGTAGTTTTGATAGCATTTTCTGATGACTTACTAATGTTTTGTTTGATTGCTTAGGTGATTTTGCAGGTTTTGATTTAAATTTTCAGCTTGACATGATTTTTCTTTTGCTTGAATTGCTAGAGACTAGCAATAAACTGGTTGGAGGTTGTGATAAGTGCACTATTATTTACAAATGTCAAGAAAGTTAAACTTACAGCAAAGAAATGGAAATTAAAATTTTTTGTGAAACAAAATGTTACAAAAAAAAATTGAATTATAATTTAAATCCGCGGAACAAATAATAACTAATAAGGTGAATAATTTTTAAACGGCTCATCTTTCAACTATTTTCTAAAAAAGTGAATTTTTCGGTGATTAATCCATATAGTCCAACTCGTTAGAGTATCTTTTATCCAACTTATTAAATGTGACTATTTTTTAAAATTTTTTACTGTAACAAAAATTAAATTCTAAATTTGAATGAGCGAAAAAAAAAAAAAGGTCTTAGTGGTTTATTTTGGAGGTACCAAATTTACATGCAATGGAAACGATTTCGAGAAGGTCAAAATGGTATTATTGGTTATGTCCGGTCCACACGGGTATTTCAGCTTTTTTTATTTTTTATTTTTTGGGCTGGAATATTTAATTTCAAAAAAGAAAATAAAAAAATATAAGTTACAACGGCTAGGAAGATAAAAATTAGACGGCGTTAGCAAAGAGCGTAGGCTCTGGCTCTACAAGTCAGGTGGTGGGCCCGTCAGAGGCCGGTGTTTACGCGTTTCCAATACCAACCCTCTTCAATGCAGCTGGCTCTTAACAACCTTTGCCCTTAAATTAATTATTTTATTATAACAAAAAAAAAAAAATCCATTTTCTAAAAAAATAATAATAATTGAAGAACTTTCTCTTTCCTCAAGAATCTTCTCTTTCAATTTTCACGACTTTTGTTCACATAATTTAAAAGGAAAACAGTGAAGACATTCTCTCAGATGGGCATTTCAGGTTTCTATATTCCCAAACAACCCAACTAACTGTATTTTCATTGTCCTAATCTTTTGACATTGTGAATATGACCACTCACAGAACATACCCAACAATTAATAAAGTGTGTTTTTTAAAGGGAAAAAAATTGATTAATGGGTTTCAGGAAAAAGAAACTCGAACTCCAATTGCTGCTTAAATACATATATATATATATATAATGTCAGTCTTGAACAGTTGAACTCTTCCAATCAACCAAAAATAAATAAATAAATAAACAAGAGACAGATAGTATCAGTGGCTGATATAGGTAACCAAATGACATCCAGTAATGTAAGCCTTGTTCAGAGATCATGCAAACACATCATAAATGAGAGAACACAAAATCCTCATTTTCCAAGGCAACTAGAGGTTAATGGGTCCCATTAGCAGATTTCATATATTTCAGAATCAACAAACTGAAGAGTGACTTATCATAATAGGTACCCATCTAAGGTAGTAATCTGTAAAAAGGTACAGTTAACTGATATAGAATACTGGTCATATAGCTCATTATTTACCCAAGGCAACAAAGAATATGATACAATATCCATGCATGTATGAATGTCTTTTGCTATACACAGACACTCAATTTATGGTCAACTTGTCACCAGTTCTGCTATATTTTCACTTCCTTCTACACGTCCAAATGCAAAAGGCCTTTTTCAGCAATTTCACTCTCAAACAAAAAGCTTAGCATCATCACCTGTGTTTGATTTGAAAAACCATATCAAGTAACGCACAACTTCCCAACAAAAGAGTGACGGAATCAAATTGAATGTTTTGCTACCAAAATAATAATAAGAATAATAATAATAATAAACAAATAACAAACAAACAAATAAACTCCCTACAAAAGAGTTACAGAAGGATTCAACTTTAAAATTTATAAGAAAATAATAACAGGACCCTGTAACTGCTTAAGGATTTTGAAGCATCACAGTCCAAGTTTTTCAGCTAATAGGGTACAAGACTTGACTTTTAAAAGCCGGTTGTGGTAGGACATTCTATATATCCATATCTGGACTGATGACAAAAGAGCTAGATTGAAGAGCAGCACCAACTTAAATAACACAGAAAAGCGTTTCAAGTCCAATATTAATATTGGAGGGAACCATTTTGTATAAGGGTGTCATTTTTTTTTCCCCCATTTTTGGATCTGGATAATATGGTAACAAGTCCGAAAAAGCAATGTTCTCGTTGCGCAGAAATTGAAGAGTTTGGCAACACTTAAAATCTTAACTATATGGAATTCACCATCTAATTGGAATAGAACAATTCATGTCCATGAAAACCCAATCTGCTGTAGCAGTTTCATATTGCTTCTCACTGAAACTGACAAGTACTGCTTCAACTGTAGAAAAAACTATATGCAGAAATTCTGTTTGCTCAAGTGATATCCACCTTTCTATAATTTATGCTCGAAAAAGCTACTAGTACAATGTGACATATCAAAGATTGTGTGCATTCGCCTGATACAGCTCCAATATTGTATGATTGAGGAATCATTCATGGGCAGGATACAATCACGCTAGTTTCTAAATGAGGGTACATTGCAATTGTTGCTTGATAAAAGAGCAGAGAAAAACAGCCGGAATTACAAATGGAAGAAAAGAACCTAAAAACATGAAGCGCATTAGAAGAGCAGTTAGATGAACTTACAAGAGAGCGGGAGAACAAAATTAGATCAGCTAACAATAACAACATTGAACTTGAAGCTCTAATGTTCTTCATTATATGGTGGTGTCGACTGAACATAAAGTCCATTCTTATCACCATCATCATCCTCATCATCTTCATTGGCATCAACCCAATTACTGCGATGGCGTTGTGAAATATCTTGAACATTTATTTCTGACCGATCTGAAAGCACCAAACTGCCACAATTTAGCTATTGCAGAAGAATACTAGAGCAAGTTTCTTTTTTTTTTAGGCAATATTAGTGCAAGGTTAATCCAACGTGTACTCTTATTTAGGGCCGGCAATATGGATCACAACACGACAAAAAAACCACACGATTTTCACAGAGTTAGGGTTGAGAAAAAAGATGTTCGGGTCAGAATTTGGTCGACCTGAAATTAACACGAAAAATACGGGTCAATTTCGGGTTGGACCCGCCTAACCCGAACACGACACGAAACTCGTAAAAAACTAAAAAATACATATATTTTTCACTACATATTTTTAATTTTATTATGAACTTGTGATATCATGATAGTTATACTCAAAATCTTATACTATTATTTGCTTAATTTCAATGGATGTTATTGTATTTTAGTGTGTTATGAATTTTAAGTTATTTATAATATGTTCAAAACTAAATAAAAGTATGCAATTTTCGTGTAAATTTCAGGTTCACGGGTCAATTTCATGTCACGCGTTATTTTCGTGTCGTGTCGTGTCAACCCGTAAAGTGGTCGTGTCGTGTTCGTGTTGCGATTTTTAAAAAATTTCGTGTCACGGATCGTGTTCAGGTTGACTACAAATTTAAAAAGAAACGATCAAAACACGACTCGAACACGACACGTGACACGAATTGACACCCCTACTCTTACTGACCTTGAGGTTCTTCTGCAAGGCCTTTTTCCATGTGGAAGCTAGTATAGACAGTCAAGAAAATACAATTAAAACCAATGAACAATGTCATTAATCATGTGAGAAAGTTGTCCTGATCAGCCTAACGGTAATTTTAGGAGTTAGGATTAGTTTATGTCATATCGATAAGTACAGATTCTTATAATGAAATGCATCGAAAAATTCAGCTGATACTCATTTTACAGGTATATCAATTAGAATGTTGAAAACACGTTTACAATGTCAGTCCAGGGTGCTGGGTATCAGGAGCAAAGAATCCAGTTACTTTGTGAAAGTGCTGGGCACAAGATCATGTATACTCTACAAAGATAAACTATAAAAAGTTGCATATCATTAATAATAGTTCATAGATATTAAAGCAATTAGTCAGTTTGGGACTTAGATACATGCAGCAATATCATCTAAACAACAGAAATTAAACGAATATTGAAGCAAACAGTAAGACTTAGGATACGTATCAGAAATGATGGGTTCATTTTCTCTATCTGGTGCAGCTTTTGAGATATGCATTGCACTAAGCCTTGTAATTTCTCTCTGTCCACTAGCATCTAAATTTCTTTCTTCTTGGAACTGTCTACGTTCAGTGCCATTTCCATTTCTGTTGGCACTTCCTGCATAAAGAAAAGAATTTGAACCAATTGAAGAACAACATACTGTTCCTATCAGAACATTAAGAAAAAACGGTTACCCGAAAGATCGGACCAAATTTTGGTGTGATCAGATGGATGTTGTGAAATATTTGCTCCAGACCTGACTTGTGCTTGAAACCCTGCCCTTTTCTCAGTCTGTGCAGGCGTTGTAGCAGCAGCTTGTGCAGGCTCTGAGGGATGGTCATGGAGCTGTGACACTAGCATGGTTGCAAGTACAGTGTAGCATCAAAGTTTGAACTGGAACCATCATCTAGGCCAAATTTTGGTGCCATACGTATAGGCCCTCAGTCTGTGCAGGCGTTGTAGCAGCAGCTTGTGCAGGCTCTGAGGGATGGTCATGGAGCTGTGACACTAGCATGGTTGCAAGTACAAGTGTAGCATCAAAGTTTGAACTGGAACCATCATCGAGGCCAAATTTTGGTGCCATAAGTATAGGCCTAATTTTCCAATTCAAAAGTTTCAAAGATCAATTCACATTAATAATTTATTTTAACTTGATAATTGACTCTAAAATGCAAGCACGACAACTTATAACATTTGATAGAAAGTAAATTTTTCTTGATTGCCAAATCAACTAATTAAATCCTAAGGACTGAAACTTTCAAATGGCTGTTTCTATTGCGTTGGATTCAGAAATTTAGCAACCAATAGAAATATGAACCACCACCTCAACTAATCATACATCAACAATATGCCTATAGACGAGTCGTCAGAAGGATTATTACTTACCCTCATGTCATAAACCAAAAACACCATATCTGTTTCCCTATATAGACATTTGGCTTACCATAAAAATATCACAGCATTTCCAGTCAATCAGTATGATAATAGAAAGAATCACAAAAAACAAATGTAACTTGACCATAACAGCTAGCGCAAAGAGACATAAACTCTTTTCTTTTTTTAACTTATTGCTCTACTATGTGATTTTTTTGAGGTGTTTCAGTGGCTAAAACAAGCATTAAAGGTATTTTGCAGCAGATAATTGATCGATCAAGGATTTTCTATTGACTGAATAATATGAAAATTAACAAAGATAGGCAGGTTTTCGAGAGACCTGTGGCACTCCAATTCTAGATCTAGTCCAGATACAATTTTTGAGAAGTTCATCGACAAAATAATCCCTACGCTTACTCTCTTCCCCCTTTTTATTGCTAATTCCTAACAAACTTCTTAACAAAGAAAGTCTCCCTCCAAATTCCTGGATCCCCAAGCACTCAACAATTCCCTCCAATCCTCTCTCACCATTTTGCCAGCTCAACTAACCGCCTAACAACCCAAGGTACCAATCCCCAACGATGCAGTCCCACTGCCTTCTCCCGGACCCTCAATATTCCCCTGCCCTGCTGTCTTGCTTGTTTCCCCAGGACCTGCAGCAAACTTCCTACCAATCCTCCTCCTCGCATAAGTAAAACGCAAGGGAGGCTTACCATTTTTATAATGCCTGAATATTTCTGGATCACATGCTATACGTAAATATGTGTCTGGGTTCTCACGCCTCTCAAGTTCCCATCCTACTTATTTTTTTTCTCGCTACTGGCGTATGCTGAATCCTATTATTTTTCAACAAAATGGACCATGAGAGGCCCACATAGATGGATAGGTCACATTTGATTTGAAAATCTCATATCACCCGAAGATGAATTAGATGAGTTAAATCAATGTGGACAAGTAATGTTAGAATCCCTCCTATCAAGTTTGTTTACTCCAGGAGGAGCAAGTTGGATAATACCACTTCCTAAGGGGAAGCTGTGTTAATTTGAGAAGTTGTGCTGACATGGCAAATCTGTTGCAATTCTATTATGAGGTCATGTAAGGGTCTAGGGGAAAGGAGTTAGCTACGAGTTAGTTTTATTTCACTTATCGAGGGAGGGGGACTATTAATAAGGGGGTAAGAAAGGGAATAGGTAGGAAATTAGTTGCCATTGTAGTTTGGATCTAGGGAGGCAGAGGAACATCGAATTCCTCTTATCTATAATTTCTGTCATTTACTTCCGGCACTAAGAAAATCAATAAAGAAAATACCGGGAATCAATCGGGGTTCTAACAGCTTGGTATCAGAGCCACCGATCCTATGGCCAACGTTCTACCTGAGCCACGCATTCCCGACCGCATCGCAACCCTGGAACTCCGGATGGATAATGTCCATGAGAGTGTGCTGATAATGGGAGCTATGGTTGATCATGTTCCACAGCTACAGGAGAACGTCGATAGGCTGGATAATCGAGTGGGTGAGCTACAAGGGGCGATGCAGAGGATAGAAGAGTTGTTGCAGAGACAGGTGAGGATCTTCGACAGAGGACAACCGGAAAGAGAGCCAGCCAGAAACCACGCGCGAACCCCACCAAGACGTGAACCGGAACGAGGCCGGGTGGGTTATCGAGAAGAACCACCGGTTCAAAGGGGGGAGAGAGAGGAAGGACGACGCCGTCCGTCACCGGTCCGGCAGCAGATGAGGAACGGATCTTGGCCGCATCGGTTTGTATGGAGGGCAGAGCTTTGGGATGGTTCCAGTGGGTTGACACTCAAGACCCTTTCACCAGTTGGCGGAATCTCCGGACGGCCGTGATTCAACGATTTAGCCGTGCGCGTGAGGGGGACCCGACTGAACGATTGATGTCGCTCAAACAAACCGGAGGAGTGGCTGATTACCGGGATGCTTTTGAGTCCCTGGCGGCGTCTATGAGAGGGGTGCCTAAGCCCATCTTCAAGGGGGCCTTCCTAAATGGGCTTCGGGAGGATATAAGGGCAGAGGTGAGGATGCACAGGCCCAATAACTTCCTAGAAGCTATGGATCTGGCCCAACAAGTGGAGGACCGACTGGATGCTGTAGACCGGGTTAGGAAATTCCGGTTTGAGCGGGGCTCCAAGGGAGAATTTATGGGTCGGTTCAACCCAATTCCTTACAATTCCAACCTAGTTGTCGAGCAGAAAGAAAGCTCCCTTCAATCCCAAATGAGCTGTGAGGCAAACACGTCCTCCCGAGGCAACGCAGCACCGACAGGGAAAATCCATGCCGTCGGGGACTCGGGGTTCCGGCACATGTCCTTTGAAGAGCTGCAACAACGGAAGGCGAGAGGGTTATGTTTTCGGTGCGACGAAAAATTTGGCCCTGGTCACTGGTGTAAGAGCCGAGCGTTGCAGGTGTTGATGCTCACTGACGAGGAGTCGGATCAGGAGTGCGAGGAGGATTTTGGGAAGGGCTTGGGGGAGCATGAAACCGGGGACCAAACAGTGGCTGAAATCGCTGCCCTATCCCTTAATTCCTTCAATGGGTGCTCGTCGGCCAAGACCTTGAAGGTGAAGGGCTTAATCGATGGACGGGAGGTAGTCATTCTCATCGACAGCGGTGCGTCACACAGTTTCATTGCCTCACCTCTCGTTAAGGAATTGGGAATTCTGTTGGATCTATCAATGGGCCACAAAATCCAGGTTGGAAATGGACTGACATTCCAATAGAAGGGGGTGTGTCACAACGTAACTGTAATGATTCAATGGCAACGAGTGAAAGAGGATTTCTTTTCCTTCGACTTGGGAAACGTGGATTTAGTTCTCGGGGTAATCTGGTTCAAGACCTTGGGGGAGGTACGGGCTGATTGGGGACAATTTACTCTTAAATTTCTAGTCGATGGCCGTTGGGTGTGTCTGCAGGGGGACCCCACACTTTGCTGTTCCAGAGTAAGCTTTTGTGCCATTTGCCGCTCCTTGCACTCAGAGCAAATAGGTATACTGTTGGAAATCAGCCTGGCAACCCACGAAGTTACCAACTCGCAGGAAGACACGATACCACAGGGGTTAGAAGAAGTTTTGCGGCGCTTTCAGGAGGTATTTGCAGTACCAGGGGAGCTACCTCCACGACGAGCTAGAGATCACCACATCGTCCTGCAACAGGGAGCTATTCCTCCCAACATAAGGCCGTACCGGTATCCCCACATCCAGAAGGAGGAAATAGAGAAGCTAGTGGGAGAAATGCTTGCTTCCGGCATAATTAGACCCAGCACCAACCCCTTCTCAAGCCCCGTTTTGCTAGTCAAGAAGAAGGATGGTAGTTGGCGTTTTTGCGTTGATTACCGGGCTTTAAATCAGATTACGATTCCGGACCGATTTCCAATTTCGATGTTCGACGAATTGCTGGACGAGTTGCATGGGGTTAGTGTTTTCTCGAAGCTGGACCTTCGCTCTGGCTACCACCAGATCAGAGTTCGCGAGGAAGATGTGGAGAAAACAGCCTTCCGGACCCACGAAGGGCATTACGAGTTTCTCGTGATGCCCTTTGGTCTCACCAACGCCCCCACCACCTTCCAATCTTTGATGAACACGGTATTCCGACCCTACTTAAGAAAATTTGTTTTAGTTTTCTTTGATGATATCTTGGTTTACAGTAGAACATGGGAGGAGCACAGCAGGCATTTGGCGCTGGTTCTGCAGGTTCTGGTTCGGGAGAAACTCTATGCCAATTCAAAAAAAATGTTCTTTTGGTCGTTCCCAGATTGACTACCTCGGGCACATTATCTCTAGTGCCGGGGTTGCAGCGGATTCTGCTAAGGTGCAGGCAATATCGTCATGGCCAACTCCTCAGTCACCCCGAGAACTCAGGGGATTCCTGGGATTAACCGGTTATTACCGCCGGTTTGCCGAGGGATATGGAATGATAGCCAAACCACTAACTGACTTGCCCAAAAAAGGAGCCTATCAATGGACTCCACAGGCCGAGGAGGCTTTTCAGCAATTGAAGCTTAGGATGGTCAGTATGCCAGTTCTGGCCATGCCTTCGTATTAGAAACTGATGCTTCAGGGACTGGCATTGGAGCGGTTCTCATGCAGGAGGGACAGCCAATTGCCTATTTTAGCAAGGGACTCGCTCCCTCGGCTCGCTAGAAGTCAGTTTATGAACGGGAGTTGCTAGCAATTGTACTCACTGTCCAGAAATGGCGGCACTACTTGTTGGGCCGCCAATTTATCATTCGTTCCGATCAGCAAAGTCTTCGTCACCTGATGGATCAACGCGTGTTGGCACCCGAACAGCTGCGTTTAGTGTCCAAATTATTCGGGTATGATTTTGAAGTTCAATACAAGCCCGGAGTAGCCAACCGCGTGGCTGATGCGCTGTCTCGAATGGACGATATCTCCCTGGCTAGTCTTATGGCGATTTCTATTCCCCAGCAGCTTGACTTCGACGCCCTACGTCGTGAGCAATCCCAAGACCCCTTCTATGTGCAGGCGTTGGCCAAGATTCAAGGGGGAGACGTGACAGCCCCTGCTTTTAGCTGTAGCAACGGTCTCTTGCTGTTCAAGGGACAGATAGTCATCCCAGTTTCTTCACCATGGGTACCAAGAATGTTACACGAGTTCCATGACTCGGTTATCGGAGGGCACTCAGGGATCTTGCATATACTTATAAGCGCATATCGGCGGTAGTTTTCTGGAAGGGAATGAAGAAGATGATTCGGGATTATGTCGCACGATGTGAAACTTGCCAGCGGTGCAAGACTGACGCCCTCTCTCCAGCGGGGTTACTGCATGGCTTGCCTAAGACTATAGTTAGTGATCGTGATCCTCTTTTTATGAGCTTGTTTTGGAAGGAGCTATTGAAGCTACAGGGAACAAAATTGCACACCAGTTCGGCATATCACCCCCAATCGGAAGTAGCCAACCGTTGCCTAGAGACGTACTTACGGTGTTTTGCGAATGACAAACCACGCCAATGGCAGACATTCCTGCCTTGGGCAGAATATTGGTTCAATACCAATTACAATGCCTCTACGAAATGCACTCCCTTCCTGGTGGTTCATGTGCGGCCCCCTCCTACCTTACACCGTTTCCAAGATGGCACGGCAGTCGTACAGGAGGTGGAAGAGCAGTTGCAAACTCGTGATCGAATGCTGGAACTTTTGAAGCAGCATCTCACAGTCGCCCACCAACACATGAAGAAATTTGCGGATGCTCATCGGCGGGACATCTCCTTCACTGCAGGTGACTTGGTGTTGTTACGTCTACGCCCCTACTTTATGAAGTCATTAGCCCGCAGAACCAACGAGAAGTTAAGCCCGCGCTTTTATGGCCCTTTTGAAGTCCTAGAGAGGATTGGCTCCGTTGCATATTGGCTCAAGCTACCTCCAACGGCGAAGATCCATCCTGTGTTCCACGTTTCGCAGCTCAAGCCTTTTAAGGGGGAGGAGTTCACGGGTCAGCCCCTTCCTCTTGGTTTATCAGATGAGCTCAAACTAATGGTGCAGCTGCTGGCAGTGTTGGATTTTCGTGTTCGTCATGTGGGAGGAAAACAAGTTCTAGAGGTCTTGGTTCACTGGGAAGGTCTTCCCAGTTCGGATGCCACATGGGAACCAGTTTTCATCATCCAGTCTCAATTTCCCAAATTCAACCTTGGGGACAAGGTTGTACTTGGGGGGGGG
>NW_010361325.1:0-1524 GCF_000414095.1 Morus notabilis | reverse complement strand
TATTTCACTTATCGAGGGAGGGGGACTATTAATAAGGGGGTAAGCAAGGGAATAGGTAGGAAATTAGTTGCCATTGTAGTCTGGATCTAGGGAGGCTAAGGAACCTCGAATTCCTCTTATCTATAATTTCTGTCATTTACTTCCGGCACTAAGAAAATCAATAAAGAAAATACCGGGAATCAACCGGGGTTCTAACAAGTAAAAACATGAAAAGGAAAGGAAAATTACATGGATAAATAGAAGATTTATCTTACTCGCCAGCTTTCTCAAAATATAAGTGAATGTCAACTTCACAGCCTTCACAGAAAGAAAGAAACGCCTGAAACATAAAAATCAATTAGGAAAGTTTAGAGCATAGAATGACAAATCCAATTGGCAAAGATATTCCATAAACTTTCTAGATGGTATTGATTCAAGAAACTAAGAGTTGATTATGACAGCTAATTGATGAAGGTGTTTAAGTAAAATTTCCTATCAGTTGGGATAAGGCTTTTCCAAGTAATTCATTCACAACAATGTAACAGAAATGAGGTTTCAGGGCTTGCGTTACAACACCTTCAATTCCTTCACACCAAATGTGACGTCTACAGGGTCCCCAGTGTGAGTGTATTGAAGAAACTCTTCCATGGGATCTATCCATAGTTGAGTGTGTAGTGACAAGTCATTGTCTGCAGTCAAAAATTGAAGAGTAAACATGCTGATCAAGTAAACTCACGAATAAAAAACATTCATCATACCTTTTGTTGGGTCTATATAACTCCTAAGCTCAACAGCTTTCCCTCCAATTTCACTTGCTACATCAGAAGGCAAGGAATTTGGTTCTGTTGCTATGATGGTGATCTCTTGAAGGGACGACTGAAAATTAGCAAGCAATCTGTTGAGATCTCGAGGCCTCACTAGAAAATTACTTGGGAATCTTCTCCTGTCAAGAGACAAATGCTGTATGTTTGGTTCAACATTGCAAGTAATCCAATAAGCCTTTCTCATTCCTGCACAGTAAATAGTATGAAGTTTGAAACCCTGATGCCAACAGTAAAAATGACAATTTTTTTCATGACAAAAAGTATAAGATATTAGTAGCTAAACATGCTACTATGTCAGATTTTTATATTACAATGTGTGAGAAATTTACACACACACATATTGTTGAAAATATGTGTGAGAAATATCATCATTTGAAGCATGGTAAATTTTCCTTTTCCTTAATCCATTAATCTTTTTTGTTTTTATTTGAATAACCTTCTCAAATGCACATAATTACATACTAACTCTCATGAATAAATAAATACACTAGAATGCGGCATCTAGAACAGCAATAATCACTAGCAAACACAAACAATTATTACTAGCTTTTTACATCCATTTTTAGAACTTTCATCTTCCGTATCAATACAATTTAACCGGCAATGAGCAACAAAAAAATATTGCATATGGTGATTTACCATTGAAGCACTCCAATGTCCACTGCATTTTTTATGCATCGGGATAGGGCAATTTGATTCTCAAATTATCCACGCTCGCTAT
>NW_010361324.1:0-564 GCF_000414095.1 Morus notabilis | reverse complement strand
TATCGAAGCTCTCTTCGCGCTCTACCACCGCCACTAGAATGATGACAACATTTGGTGTCAAAAAGGGGCCCATCAGCCGTTAGATCAAAGCTCTCTTCGCGCTCTACAACCGCCCCGGGAAGGGCGACCAATGTTCATGTCGTAACGGGGCCCTTCAACCGTTAGATCGAAGATGCTCTCTTCGCGATCTACGAATGGCACGGGAACGACGACAACTTTTGGTGTAGTAATTGGGCCCATCAGCTGTTAGATGGAACCTCTCCTCGCGATCTACAACTGCCACATTTTCGGCGAAAACTTTTGGTGTCCTAACGGGGCCCATCTGGCGTTAGATCGAAGCTCTCTTCGTGCCCTACAACTGCCACAGGAACGGGGACAACTTTTGGTATTGAAATGGGGCCCATCAGTTGTTTGATCGAAGCTCTCTTCGTGATCTACAACTGCCACGGGAACGGCTAAACTTTGTCCCATTACGACACAAAAATTTGCCTTCGTTCCCGTGCCATTCGTTGATCGTAAAGAGAGCTTCGATCTAATGGCTGATGGGCCCCGTTACGACGCCAA
>NW_010361323.1:0-471 GCF_000414095.1 Morus notabilis | reverse complement strand
AAATTGTAAATAAACTGCAATAGGAATTTTTTCTTTTTTTTTTAAACCGAAAAGAACTATAAAAAAGACAGGCAAAAACTTTTAGTCAAAAACAATTGGTCAATCAAAATCCAAGTAAGAAAGATTTATGAGTGAATAAGTTTTCAATGAAATAGTAATAGCAAAAATTGAATAATACCAAAATAAGGAACAAAAACATAAGATAAATAAAAAAAATAAACAAAATCACGATCAAAGTGAGGAAAGCATAATCACGGCAATTTTTGGATAATTTACATAAAACTCGACATGTGAAATTTAATAATAACTGTCATTGTCACATTAAAAAATCAGTTAAAACAAAAATGTGTCATATAAAGACATATATATATAGTACCGAAGAGTAAATCACCAAAAAATCAATATCATGAGAAGAAGCAGCAAAAAGATAAAGAGAATAATCAAGAAATTTTAGATAAAAAGAATATAGGA
>NW_010361322.1:379-629 GCF_000414095.1 Morus notabilis | reverse complement strand
GCTGATGGGCCCCGTTACGACACCAAAATTTGTCACCCTTCCCGTGGCGATTGTAGAGCGCGATGAGAACTTTGATCTAAAGGCTGGTGGGCCCCGTTTCGACATCGAAAGTTGTCATCATTCCAGTGGCGATTGTAGAGCCTGAAGAGAGCTTCGATATGACGGATGATGGGCCCTGCTACGACACCAAAAGATGTCACCTTTCCCGTGCCAATTGTAGATCGCGAAGTGAGCTTCGATCTAATGGCTG
>NW_010361322.1:0-311 GCF_000414095.1 Morus notabilis | reverse complement strand
ACGGCTGATGGGCCTCGTTTCAACACCAAACGTTGTCGCCATTCCAGTGGCGGTGGTAGGGCGCGAAGAGAGCTTCGATATAACGTTTCAAGGGCCGGCCCCGTTACGACACCAAAGGTTCTCCCCGTTCCTGTGGCAGTTGTAGGGCACGAAGAGAGCTTTGATATGATGGATGATGGGCCCCGTTATGACACCAAAAGATGTCTTCATTCCTGTGGTGGTTGTAGAGCGCGAACAGAGATTACATCTATCGGTTGATGGCCGTCGTTACACACCAAAAGTTTTGAGCGTTCCTTTGGCCATTGTAGATT
>NW_010361321.1:4445-7665 GCF_000414095.1 Morus notabilis | reverse complement strand
ACCGGCAATGCCAAACGAACAGTTCGTGGATGTGATGTACACAGCCTTCTAGGGAATGGCTACCATAGCTATAATGAACGTCCTGTGGAGGACATGAAACAAGGCTACTTTCGTGAGTTTAGGCGTAGCTCAATTCCTACCTTTACTAGTGTGGGTGGACCCGCTGAGTACTAGTTTGAATCAGTGTCCAAACATTTGAATACCATGGGGGTACTGGAGGAATACTGGGTGGAATTCACAACATTTAAGTTTGATGGTCTGGCTGGTTCTTGGTGGAAGTAGATTCGGTGAATGCATGATGTTGAGGGGATGGCCTAGGAACAATTTGAAAAGCTCTTTAATGAGCAGTTCTTTCCTTAGAGCTACCGAGATGAAAAGGCCATGGAATTTATGGGCTTACAGTAAGGGGACACATCAGTGAGGAAGTAGGAAGCCAAGTTCAATGAGTTGTCTTGCTTTGGTCATTCCCTAATTGAGTCTGAGCACATGAAGTGCCTCAAGTTTGAAAGAGGCCTTAAGAGCGCAATCCGGAGGTCATTGGTGGCCTTAAGGCTTCGTGTTTACAGTGACTTGGTTGCAGCGGCCATCTGTGTTGAACAGGAACACCTTGCCTGCCTCCAGAGTAGGGAAGCCCCAGGAAGAACTTCAGAAGGACCCCAGGGAAACAATAGGAAAAACTGAGGTCAGGGGCAAGGTAGTGAGGGAGTACTTAGTGGTAGTAGCAGCTCTTTGGGAAGAGTGGACCCTACAATTTTAAGTGCCATCATTGTGGGGATCTAGGGCATATAAAGAGAAATTGTCCTCATAGGAGTCAGCAGATGAACCAACGGACCCAGCAAGCCCAGTAAACTCAAAGGGGTGTCACTCCTAGTCAAGATAAACTTTCATAGTTAACACCCTTCTATTAGCCCCAGTTGTCCACCCAGATGTCAACCCTTCCAGCACCGACCTTTCGTCTGCCGAACTACACCTATTTTCAACCACAAGCGTCGGGATCGGTACAATTTACTCTACCATAGCAACAATATAGGCCAGAAAACCAGAGGCCCCATAACAACGAGAAAGGAAAATGGAAAGCACAGGGACAGATCCATACCATAGCCGGATGAAGTTCTGGAGCTCATACAAAAAATCCAGTTGTTGAGGGTATGATACTTAACTTCCACTCATTCACACAAGTCTTATTTTACACTGGTGCTACGCACTCACTTTTTTCCACTTCTTTTGTGAAAATTTTGGGTTTGAAACTCAAGGACCTAGAGACTCCAATGTTCATGAACTCTCCACTGGGGTGTGTGGAGGTGACTAGCATATGTAGATCATGTGCGATCACAATCAGAGGTGAGAGATTGAGGGTAGACTTGATTATCCTTCCCATGAACTTGTTTGAAGTAATGCTTGGAATGGATTGGTTTTTAAGATACGGGGCAATTATTGATTGCCACCGTATGGGAGTTACCTTGACTACCGGTTCTGGCACAATAGTAACATATCAGGGATGTGTTAACCCGATTACAGAGGAACGAATATTGAAGCATAGTGTCGGAGGACGGCGGAACTTAGCTTGTTTCTCCTTTCTTTTCACTTTAGACGGTGAATCTGGCATTTTCGGGGAGAATGTTGAGATCCCTGTGGTCAATGAGAATGTGGATGTATTCCCTGATGGGTTGCCCGGTTTACCACTCGACTGAGAAATCAAGTTTTGCATCGATTTATTTCTGGAGACGGCTCTGATTTCTATCGCTCCAAACCGAATGGCGCCCACGAAGATGAAAGAACTAAAGAACCAACTCGGTGAGTTAGTGAAAAAGGGATTTATTAGGAATAGTACTTCCCCGTGGGGTGCACCTGTCCTATTCGTGAAGAAGCACGAAAGATCTCTTCAATTGTGTATTGACTACCGAAAGTTGAATAGGGTTACCGTGAAGAATAAGTACCCATTACCAAGAATCGATGAATTGTTCGATTAGCTGGGAGGATCACCGTATTACTCTAAGATCGACTTGAGATCCGGGTATCATCAATTGAAGATTAGGGAGGAGGATATTCTAAAAACAGCCTTCAGAACTCGCTATGGGCATTTTGAATTTCTAGTAATGCCTTTTGGATTAACGAATGCTCCTACTGCTTTCATGGATTTGATGAACCGAGTCTTCCGACCGTATCTGGACTAGTTTGTGATAGTCTTAATTGACAACATTCTGGTCTACTCGAAGACTTGGGAGGAGCATGAGTAGCATCTGAGGATCGTTCTCCAGAATCTTCGTGAGCACTAGCTTTATGCGAAGAATGAGAAATGAGATTTCTGGTTGACAGAAGTCAAGTTCCTTTGACATGTCATATCTGCACAAGAATTTCAGTGGATCCTTCAAAGATCGAAACAATGCTGCAATGGGAAAGACTATAGAATGTAGTTAAGATCTGGAGTTTCCTAGGACTTACAGGATATTATCGGCACTTCATAAAGGACTTCTCGAGTATTGCTGCCCCGATGACTCGATTGACTAAGAAGGAAGTCAGATTTGAATGAGATGCCAATTATGAACATGCATTCCAAGAACTGAAGACTAGGTTGACCAGAGTGTTGGTAGCCGAATCGAATTCGGATGCGGAAGCGTGGTGGTAGGCGGATTGTGTATAACAAAGATTTTCATAAAACCTTTGAGATACTCTATATATTATATTAATTTATGCACGAATAAATTAATCTCATTAATTCATATATTAAGAAGTCAATTAAGAATAATACATAGTGCCGATTAGGTCGATAACTTGAATTCTTTGACCTCGAACAATCCTTGCTTCAAGCTTTGTGTTTAGAAAACTAAAGTCTTCCACGTCAATTCTTTGATTCCACGCAGACGTGTGTGTGGGCACACATGAGACAAAACAGGTTTCAATAACACTCAAATTTCTACAAACACCAACGCATGCGCGATGTGGAATTTTTTTGGAGAAAATATTTTCCTCTCTTTTCCCTATGAGAAATTTCGGCCACACTCAATAATTAGGGCAGAAAATTGTTTTCAAAAATTGTCTTCACAATTTTCTATCATTCTCATATTTAAAGAGTACAAGTTAAACTTCAAAAAGGAATCAAATCTCTATCTCCTATTTGAATTTGGAACAAAAAATCTCCTACACCTTATCCCTTAAGTGGCCGGCCATGTAGGGTTTCTATCCCTTGTGTGTGGCGCCAATACTGGATAGGGAAGGAAGA
>NW_010361321.1:4075-4353 GCF_000414095.1 Morus notabilis | reverse complement strand
TATGTTCACAATTCAAATTCAAATTTAAATAATCACATTATTTAAATAATAATTAATTCTCAATTAATTTTTTTCGAGTGTTTAATTTTAGAATTCCGTAATTCTAAAATTTCCATTTTGCCCTCTGTGTCTGGTAGAATTACAAGGACGATGCGGGGACTAATGGACCTATAATCTTGAGCTCCAATAAAATTAATAATTCATTAAACACTTTAATTAATTAATTAATTCTATTAATTCCAATAGTTACTCCACTATAAACTTGGAATTGCACTCTC
>NW_010361321.1:0-3545 GCF_000414095.1 Morus notabilis | reverse complement strand
ACCAAGTAAATCAAAAGACACAAATCCATAAATAGGAGTTTGTTAAGAACTCAGGATTAAGATCATTCTATATATGACCATCGGTAGACTCAATTAGAATTTCTATACTTAACGAAAATTATTAGAAATTCATATTGTGTCTGTGTCCTTGTTCCACATAATCTTATTATGCGTAATACACTCATTCAATATCACACCATAGTAACAGTGTGGATAACACCGTTTCATTCTAAATGGGAATGACATGTATTAGTAATGTTCTAATTAAAGATTCTGAACTTTAATTTGATTTATTACGAACATCACTTTTTGATTATTATCCTTAAACATTATCCTCTCATATACAACACTTATATACCATGTTTAAGGTTATATAAATAATCACAGAATTTTTATTTGATATTCATAAAATATTCATAAATATATGCACATAAAATGATGAATAAACTCTTTTATTAAAAAAAATAATAAATATCTTATTACATCTCATGCTTCTAGGACACTATTCCCAACACAGAGCACCGATCCTGATGATTCTAAATAGTGAGGAACCATACGAAGTGTACTCGGACGCGTCAAGGCGAGGACTAGGGTGTGTTTTGATGCAAAATGGACATGTTGTGGCCTATGCATCTCGTCAACTGAAGCCACATGAGCAGAACTAACTACCCCACTCATGACTTAGAGTTAGCAGCGATGATCTTTCCTCTCAAGATATGGAGATGCTACCTCTATGGAGCAAAATTTTAGATCTTTTCTGACCATAAGAGCTTAAAGTATTTATTTACTCTGAAAGATTTGAACCTAAGGCAAAGAAGATGGATGGAATATATGGAAGATTATGATTTTACTCTGCAGTACCATCCTTGAAAACCCAAAGTGGTCACGGATGCTCCTAGCAGGAAGACTTCGGGAATTCTCGCATCTCTAGCCTTAGAGGATTGGAAAGGGCTGAAGTAGTGGAGAATTATGATCTTTAGTATTATGAAAACTATAATCAAGCCATGGTGTACAGCTCAATTACTGCTCCAACACTTGTAGAACACATTACACAAAATCAATGGCAGGATCCACATCTTCGAGGGGTCTAGATTCGAATTCAGAACAGAGAACAGCTGGATAATTGGAATGTCTGAGAAGATGGAGCACTATACTTTAGAAACTGCTTAGCTGTTCCTAAAGTAGACGAGATAAGAAGGTTATTCTTGATAAAGCTCACAGATCACGGTTTGCCATCCACCCATGAAGTAAAAAGATGTATCAAGATCTAAAATGACAATATTGGTGGATAGGTATGAAAAAGGACATTCGTGAATATGTTTCATAATGTGCAACCTGCCTCAGGGTTAAAGCAGAACAACAAAAACCCATCGGGGAGTTACAGCCTCTTCCTGTTCTGGGATGGAAGTGGGAACATATTGCGATGGATTTCCTTATGGGATTGCCAAGGACTGAGAAAAGGTATGATGCCATATGGGTTGTTATAGATAGGCTAACAAAGTCTACGCACTTCATATCGTTCTGTGCAGCATATTCTAGAAAGGTCTTAGCGGAGGTGTATCTAGAACACATTGTTAGACTCCACGGAGTTCCGTTATCAATCACATCAGATTGTGACACTCGTTTCAATGCCAGGTATTGGAAAAGCTTTCAAGAAGCCATGGGAACGTAATTGAACTTCAGCGCCACCTTTCATCCTTAAATAGACGAGCAATTTAAGAGGGTCGTCCAGATTTTAGGGGATATGCTTCGTGCTTGCGTTTTAGACTTCAGTAGAAACTGGAAGAAGTATCTACACTTAGCTGAGTTCGCCTACAGTAACAGCTATCAGTCTAAAATCGGTATGGCATCATTTGAAGCATTGTATGGTAGACCTTGCAGGTCACCAGTTTGCTAGCTCGAGTTGGAGGATCGACTCACTCTTGGACCGGACGTTATCCAAGAAAATAATGAGAAGATAGTCGTTATCCGGGAACGACTGCTGACAGCTCAGAGTCGTCAGAAGAGTGATACTGATAGGAAGCGTAGACCCTTAGAGTTCCAAGAAGGTGATTTTGTCTTGTTAAGGCAAAGGGATAACTCGCTTTGGTGTAAAGGGAAAACTTGCACCACGGTACAATGGACCATTTCAAATCACACAACGAGTCAGTGTCATTGCCTACCACTTTGATCTTCCTCCAAAATTGTCTCACAAACATAATTTTTGGACAAGTTTTGAAGATTACAGATAAAAAATTTCAAGAAATTGTAAATTTTTTAAAAAACCCAAAAATGGGAAAGCAAGGGTTCGAAGCACAGTGCAAAGGAAAAAAAATGTGAGAAATAGAAAATCCCAGTTGCAGAGTTTGCAAGCAACAATAGAGCTAAGGTACGAATATGGGTAAGATTTTTGTTGAATTCCTTCTAACTTAGATTTTGTAGGAATTAGAGGCCTAAATAGTTCGGCATAAAGGACAAAGGAAGAGTGAAGTTCATAAACTTACCAAAAATGGAAATCAGAACTCAAGGATCACAGTGTTCCAGAGAAGAAATCAGAAGCAAGGTGCAAAAGCTGAAGATTGAAAAGGAAAAATGGCAACTTTCTGAGGTTTTTTCATAATTTGGGAAAAATGGCAGAGTAACGGCGTGTTTTGGAATAAAATGGCTATTCAAACCATTTGAGCCTATATTTATAAACAAAAGGAATCTTAAAGACTTCTAAATCTTGACCGAAGGATTTCAAAGATCTTCATCTAATAGTGGACTTGAAGAGACGCGATCTAACGGCTCAAAAAAGTGCGGGAAGAATCAGAAATGATCTAACGGCCAAAATTGAATCCTCAACTACCACGTGTAAGGACATGTTAGAGGACGTGACGGTTAACATGACCGACGTGACTGTCCCACTACTCGAGATATCTACCTTTGAAACATGATGATGGCACTGTTTGGAAAACCAACCGCCAAACTTAGCGAAAAAGGAAAATTCACTTCAAATCTTCGACGCATTCATAACTTGAAACATCTCGACGTGACATTCTAAACTGGGGGGCAATTGTTGCACCATGATTAAAGAATCTGACGATCTGAATGAGGGAAGGAGTCGAGATCTTCGAAAGCCATGTGAGACTTGATGGTCGAGAAGTACTAGAAGAGAAGAACATTTTAGTTGAGGAGATACCTTGACTGGCATAATGGATGTTGGTCAAGGAGTCTATTAGGATTGTCCATGAAGAGATGTTCGAGTTACGAGGAAAGTCGAGATCTACTTTTATCTGCAGAATTAAGGAAAGATAATCCTTATCTTCATATTCAAGAAGATTCAAATCAAGACTTGGATCTCAAGAGTTGAATCAGATATAGATTATCTACTACAACGTGTATTTAAATTCAAATAATTAAATATAGAGATAAACCTATGAAGACCCCTATCTAAGGAAGGGATAGAGAGTTTATCTCACAGAGTAATTTAGAGATAAGAGATCTTGTGTATAGGAGAACCTAAAAATAATGGTTAAACTCCTCAATTAGTTTCTACGCATAACTTTCTGCTCGAAGAGAGATTC
>NW_010361320.1:0-537 GCF_000414095.1 Morus notabilis | reverse complement strand
GCCCACCCTAGCCAATTAGGCCACTGACATGGTTTGGTACCACAAAAACCCCTCAAGTAATCCTCCAAACTCCGGTTAACCACCTCCGTTTGCCCATCAGTTTGCGGATGGTAAGTGGAGCTCATACGGAGCTCGGTACCGGCCAATCGAAAAAGCACTTTCCAAAAGTGACTGATAAACACACGGTCCCTGTCAGATACGATAGAACGCGAAAAGCCATGCAAGCGAACCACTCCCTACACAAAAATGGCTGCAACCTCCCGAGCTGTAAAAGGATGAGAAAGCATGAAAAAATGCACATATTTGGTGAGGCGATCCACCACCACCATAATCGTATCACGCCCCAAAGCCTTAGGTAAACCCCCAATAAAATCTAAAGACACATCATCCCAAACTTGCTCCGGAATTGGCAATGGTTGTAGCAACCCGGCCGGTTTTAGAGCATCATACTTCACCCGCTGGCAAGTGTCACATTCAGTGACTAGGCACTGAATATCACGCTTCATCCCTTCCCAAAATAAGACGGCCGCCAAGCGC
>NW_010361319.1:0-269 GCF_000414095.1 Morus notabilis | reverse complement strand
GAATTAATGGGAGAATTAAACTCCATCAATCCTAATGTACTATAAATTCCCTCAGTTTGAGAGGAAAGGATGGACACTCATTTCTGAATACAATTACCTTGTGATTGTCTTCATTTTGTTTTTGTTATTCCTTCAGAGGTTCTTTGTGTTCTTCGAGTATTTTTTCAATTTTCTTAGATAATTTGCTTATTCAATCCAAATTATTAGTCTTGGGATTTTTGATAGGTGTTGGACGATATTTTGCTCCAACATTTTTGGCGTTAGAAGGA
>NW_010361318.1:67364-73673 GCF_000414095.1 Morus notabilis | reverse complement strand
AAGAGTAGATTTATGCTATATTCATTTCACCGATTCGAGCTTAAAATTAAAGTTTTGTTACAATAAAAAACTTTAAAAAATAGTCACATCTAATATATATATATATATTATAATAAAAATTATTACATAAAGTCACATTTTAATTTAAATTAAAAACTCAAATTAAGAAACTAAACAAACTTTTAACGTTTATCATGAAAGCCTTGTACGATAGTCGATCACATACGAAATTCTAACGTAGTTGTTGTATCATAGCTCTACCTCTTTTTTTTTTTTTTTTTTGGTTTTGTTTTCCGGTGGTGCACTGGTCGGTTGTGTAAATAATTGCGTGCAAGTCAATTCAATCTTTTCATCCAACACTTGGCGTAAACATCATGTACTTTTAGGCCGTTTGTTTGTTTGATTTTTTTTTTTTTTGTTGGACTCTTTTATTTGTTAAGTTAGAGTGGTAGGCCGTCTTCAATGCCGATGTTTATTTGACAAACAAAAAAAATAAAAATAAAAATAAAATATTTGATATGTTATAGTGGCTCGCTTTGTGAATTTGAGTTAATTTAAGTTGAGATGTGACATTTTTTAAGAATTTTTAACTGTAATAGAAAAAGTTAAATGTGTCGTTTTTTAATAGCTTTTAATTGTAAAAACTTAAAATTAAAAATTCGAATCGGTAAAATAAAAGAGATTTATATATGTTATTTTGTGTTTAATCTGTATATCAATTTGTTCATAATTAATTATTAAGTAACGTAATTTGTAAAAGTAAAGTTTTTAGTTTTTGAATAATTTTAAAATGAAAATGATGTGATCGCTATTAAACAGAAATTACAGGAAATAATATGCTTTTATCATATAATTAGTTCTGCCTTATAATACGCGATTATAATTAATATTAATTTGGACATTTCTATTTTTACTCAAGTAGCAACACTTGTCCCCAATTAAATAAGGAGTGGCCAACACAAACATCAAGAACAAGGATTTCTTGTAAACAGGAATGGTCAAAGCACGGGACTTGCTCTGAATTTGTACTTACCATACACTAATATTTCAACACAATCCTTCTCAAACTCAAACCAGAAGTCCTTCAGACACTCACAGCTAAACTCTCCTTACATTTACACAAATTACCATTTTTTTTTATCCCTTGAGAAGCTTCTTTAGATTACATTTATATATCGGTAATTTTATATTTGGCAGAGTTGTTTTACTTTAGTCTAGAGTCGTAAGTTTAGGACGCGCCAAGTGATAACTCTATTAAAAATGAGTAATTTTAATAAATATCATTTAAAAGTGTATGAGTCATAATTTTTACATTTTATTTTTGATTCATAACATTTTTAATTAAATAATTACACTAATAAAAGGGTATTTATTAAAAATAAAGGGTAAAAGTCAACATACACTTTCAAGAATAATTTTTCTATTTTTTTTTTATTAAAAATATAGTTATTTCACTATATTTTTTTGTATTTAAAGTGGTTAATTTTTAAGATTTTTAGCTTATTCTATTTTATTTTACTTTATTTTGAATTCTAATTAATTTACTTTTCATTTTAGTTTTATTTGACTTTATTTGTTTTTATTTTATTTGATTTAGTTTTATTTTACTTTAGATTTTCATTAGATTTATTTTATTTTATTTTAATTAATTTAGTTTAGTTTTAGTAATTTCTATTTTAGTTTCCCTTCCGAGTCAATTATTTTTCTTAATTGTGTATGTTAAATTAAGTGACAGAGGGGTTAAATTAATTTGTCGATTCGAATTTTCAATTTGAGTTGAGATGTGATTTTATGTGAGAGTTTTTAATTGTAGTAAAAAAGTTAAATGTGATTTTTTATTAAAGTTTTTTACTATAACAAAATAAAAATAAAAATCTCAAATCGGTGAAATAAAGGAGACTTAAAGTTTAGAGCTCAAATGGGTCAAAAATGCAAAAGAAAAAAAAAACTCAGAATTCAAATTGAGGTCGGACCAAGGAAGCTCATCGTGCGAGTGAAAAAGCAAGAAGAATCTCCATCAAATACGTCCGATCAGAGCACCAACTGGCAAGAGCAGGAGAGTGTCCTTCACTCTCCCAGAGGCGTGTTTCAGCAGACAAATGGCAGCTCCTCGCCCATTTGCAGTGCTCCACGTAGCTGCCTCGTCTGCTACTTTTCCTCAAAGCTGTTCGCATTAGGGGTGGCAATTCATGACACGTGTCGTGTTGTGTTTTGATCATTTTTTTAAAATTTGTAGTCAACCCGAACACGACCCGTGACACGAAATTTTTTAAAAACCGCAACACGAACACGACACGACCCGAAATGACCCGTGACACGAAATTGACCCGTGAACCCGAAATTGACACGAAAATTGTATACTTTTATTTAGTTTTTTACATATTATAAATAACTTAAAATTCATAACACACTAAATTACAATAACATCCATTGAAGTTAAGCAAATAATAATATAAGATTTTGAGAATAACTATCATGATATCACAAATTCATATAAAAATTTAAAATATGAAATGAAAAATAAATGTATTTTTTAGTTTTTTACGAGTTTCGTATCGTGTTCGAGTTAGGTGGGTCCAACCCGAAATTGATCAGTATTTTTCGTGTCAATTTCAGGTCGACCCAATTCTGACCCGAACCTCTTTTTTCTCAACCCTAACCCATAAAATTCGTGTCATTTTCGAGTTGTGTCTTCGTGTCGTGACCCATATTGCCGGCACTAGTTTGCATGTTCGTGCCTTCGTGGGTTTTGGGAGCTCTCCCATTTTTGTGGCTGCCCTGCATAGTAGCCAAGAAGGAGAGAAAGTGTGAAACACCATTTTGGAGAAGCAAAATAATAAGGCTTTTAAGCCATTTTTAGGGAGAGAGAAAAATATAAAAAATATATATATATATATATTTAGTTGTTTTGATTTAGGATATTATTTCTTGTTCTAGATTTAGGTTTTATTTTTTATATGGCCCGTTTAATTCGCTGATTCGAGTTGAGATGTGACTTTATGTGAGAGCTTTTTACTATAGCAAAAAAATTAGATGTGACTATTTCTCAGAGCTTTTTATTGTAACTAAACTCGAATCGGTGAAATGAACGGGGCCATAAATCATCAAGGGAGAAAACATTTGAAGATCAAGAAGAAAGAGAGGAGAAGAAGAATGTAACGACATAGCCTTCGTAAGTCGTCACTATTCATGACTTATAACAATAATGTTTTACTTTTAAAACACGCATATACTTAGTTACCATAATTTTTGAAAATTAAAAAAAATATATTTTAAAACAACCATTCTTCATTAATAAAAGTTTTAAAATTACTTATGTGATTTAGAAACATAAGCTCGAACTTAATAATAATATATTATAATATCATAGTTACAGACCGTTTTGAATACCTATTAAACACAACTTAATAAGCATGTTCTAATAAAGTTTTCATACACATACTATAAATACATAATTACTTAAATTGTATCTCTGAAACCATATTAATTATTTACAAAATTTATAGCATGGCGGTATCTAAGCCCGACCTTCCACCGTACACATACTCCTTTGCGAAGTCCATCAATAAGTAGTAAGCTTTTTACCTACAGCATGAATAAACTTATGAGCTAAAACTCAGTGAGATCCTCACAAAACATTTGTCATACAATAATATCATAATAGAAAATGCATGACTTTTTATACTCTGTTACGGTATATAATCTTATTTGTGTGGGCCATGTGCTTGTACTGAGTGTGCATAACTAAGGGAAGTTAGGGGAGCTATCTAAACATTTAGTCCGACAACTCACGGACATGATTAATTTCTGTTTGGCACGGCACATATCTTATATCTTGTTATCTTAGCCTCTTTTTAAGTGAACATGTTGTTATGATCATGCCACACAAGTATCAATATTATTTAAACTGAAGAGGTAACATGCTTAATAATATCATCATCACTCATATCGATAACAGAGAATCAATGCATTACAAGCAAACAATATCTCAAACATATCTTTTAAAACTTATTCATGTTGTAGGTGAGGTTTGTACTCACTTAGCTAGTGTTCAGCATCTATCCACATCAAAAAACTCTTGTAGAGTTATTCGTTCTAAGTTCAAATAGTTTTGATAATTGACTGTCAGTTTGATATCGAAACTTCTACTTAACTTACTTAGATCTTCAACATTCATTTGAATTGACTAATTACATTAATTCCTTTCTTAATTAAATTTACACTTATGGATTAAACAACGAATATTAATTGATTAGTTAATCTCCCTTTGAATTTTATTAACCACTTTAGGTCAATTATTTTTTTCTAACAGTTAATTTATTTCTTACCTTAGTTTATAAATTAATTAATTATTTGACTAATGAGTTATCTATAATTTATTTAAGGATCTAGAAAATTAATTAAGTTAATTTTCTATAAGTATACCTCTAAATTACCGTATGTTACCCTCTAAATTCAGTTAGATTTTAAGTTTAAACATTTATAAGTATGAGATTTGGGCCTTAAAGATTGAGTTTTAATTAGTAATTAGGTTGGTTTCTTTTACGGTCAAGCTATGGGTTACTTGTTCATTGTCTGGGCCCTTAGGCCTATTTATATCTCTTAACTTAATTTAATTCTTTAAATGGTGATCTCTGGTCTTATAAATGTTTTTAGACCAATCAGGGTTTTCAAGCTTATTGATTATTTTACCCTTAGAAAAAATTATTGTTTTACCCCTAGTGGGTTTTGACAATTCTAAGATCATAAACCTAAGACATTTATTACCGTTGACATTTTGTTCTTAAGGACCCTGAGTTAAATCTCAGAGCTTGGTGTCTGTTTGACCATTTTACCTTCTAGGGTCAAAATGACCATTTTTGCCCCTAACATCTTTCTAGGTCCTAGGGGTTTTAAATTTGACTTTCTAAAGGCTTGTTCCTTTGTATTTTTTGAGTTAAGGTACCTTGAGTTTAGATTTTGATTTGAGTTAAGGTGTATTTGAGTATGATTTGAGTTGAGACTCTAATTTGAGTTTGTGTTTGGATGTGCACATTTTTAGTTATGGTTTGAATTAAGAATCTATTTGAGTTTGTGTTTGGGTGGGTCAAAACTTAAATTTGTATTTAGATAGTATTTAAAAAAAAAAACTCAATGGTGATGGAAAATTTTAATAAGGTATATGTGTGGGGTTTTATTCATTTTTTCGTTGTGAACGCATATAAAAAAATCATCTCAATCGAAATTAAAACGAAAAAAGTTACGGTGTTTTTAAGAATAGAAAATAATGTTCATTAACTTGAGTTTGAGTTTAAAAACATAAGTTGAAGAGGGAACTTGAACTCAAATTTTAGCCCCAAACTTAAGTTTAAACTCAAATTTTACAAAAGAACATGAACTTGAATAAAATTGTAACTTAAATTCAAATTTTTTTTGAGTTTGAGTGCAAATAAACAAGCCCTAAATCCCTTACTACCTTAATAAGCCTCTAGAATTTTCTAAACATATTGACTCCAAATCTTCTAGAAATTACGATTTTGACCATATGGATGGTAATTGACGTTTTTACCCATGAGGGTCGATCTAAATTTTTCTCCGCTAATAGGCTCATCTCAGTAAGAAGAACAAAACTCTTCACTGGACCTAAGGTTAATTCTAATCATATGAACCATTTTTTATTTATATAACTAAACCTTCATACATAATCTAGTGAAAAAGAGAGAAGACGTGGAAGGCACTCATCTAAAAAAGTAAATCTTACTTTTATAAGAAATCTTTCTCACTCTGTGAATAATGCATAGTTTGTTCTATTCTAATTCTAGACTTTTTAATTAATCCTCCACCTTTCCTCTAACATGTATTTAATCACCTCTATCATTATTATCCCCCTCCTATTATCTTTTTGAATGTCGACAATCTTATCGTTTCGCTCATATATTATACATACTATATATAAATATATAACCACACATAAAAATTGGTTTGCAACTTTTTAAAAAAAAAAAACTATTTCCACTAGCTTCTTCTTATTAATACATTATGTGCTATATACTATGCAAAGTTTTGAAACCAAAGTCAATAGGAAAATCATGGCATAACAGAGAGTAGGGCTGCAATAGTTTAATTTTTTTTTTGTGCAAGCTTTTGTTCACACTAGTGCTGGAACTTCGGGTCGGCGGGCCGCCCGAAGCCCGAATTTTTTCGGGCTCGGGCGGGCCGGCCCAATTCCCGCCCGTCCAAGCAAGAAATTCGGGTTCGGGCTCGGGCAGCCCGGATTTGACATGTCCACCCTTGCCCGCCGCCGTCTAACCACCGTATACCGCCGTCCGC
>NW_010361318.1:51971-64319 GCF_000414095.1 Morus notabilis | reverse complement strand
CGGCCTGGGGCCGCCCGGCCGGGCTCGGGCCGCCGAATACAAGCCCGCGGCCCGTTCAAGGTGAAATTTGGGCTCGGGCGGGCGGCCCCAAAATCTCGGGCGGGTCGGGTTCGGGCTCGGGCAAATCCTCGGATTTTTCGGGCGGTCGCGGGCGGCCCGTCCAAAGTTCCAGCACTAGTTCACACTAGCTGATTTCTCCAACACTTGTAGGGTAACTTTAGTGATTTGATATTTGTATAGTTCCCTTATGTGAAGTATTGGACTTTAGATTCACATAGTTTCTCTCTTTCTTTTTTTTAATCTTGATAGGAGGTACTAAAATGGTGAAAGTGGAGATTGTTCATGAATTCTTTTGTCTTTATATAATTCCTAACCCTTTGATTTATGCATGGTATACTCTTTTCATGCAAAACCTTTTTGACCTCATAGTGATCATAATATACTTAAACTAATGAAATTTCTCCATTCTTTTCCTATCCTTCAAATCTGTCTATCTACACACACACACACACACACACACACACACACACATATATATATATATATATATATATATCAAACTTCAATCTTAGCCTTAAGATCAATACTTACTTTAAAACTTAGCAGTTGGATTTATCTTATCCTAATCCTATCTAAATCATCTTTTGATCAAATCATCTATTATTCTATCAACTCAAAGGTAATTGCAGTGTAATTTTTATACTGATAGTAGATCTTTAATTTTACTGACTGTATGCCATGTGCTTGGCAAGATCAAATGTACTATTTCTAACACTGATGCTACAGAGAATTATCTATTATTGTTGCTCTTGAATTTCTTTTGAAATTTAATTACGAAAATTTGTTAAACTCTCATATTGAAATACATCTTAACGGAAATTGTAATTTTGTTTATTAATCTTGTAACTTTACTTCCATTCTGAAATTCACGAAATATTTTTATTTCCTGAATTTCATCCCATAAGATCATAATTTATGAATATTGAATTGTACACAGGACAATTTAATTGAATTGACACAAAATAAAGTGGCATAATTATCATTTCATAGATTCCAATTTCATGATTAACTAAGTTACTAAGAAAATTCATAGTCTAAATCCGGATAATTTTCAAGAATCCTACTATTGAATTTTCTTGACGTTACATATATCAAGGTCGCAAAAATTTCATGACTTACAGGAATTGTATTACAAACGTGTGAGTACGGGAAAATTCACCTTCTAAGTCTCGAGAACTTTAAAATGGACCTTTGATTTTTTTTTTGTGTCGTTACAAAGAAAGAGGATCTTGGAGCTTGTGACAACTCTAAACTGGGTTTTTCATTCCTATTCTCATCTCTTTATTTTTGTGATTTGTAAATGGTGAACCCTTGATTTTAGTTTGTTTAGTTTTGGTTATGTAATAGTTATTTGTTGGAGCTTGGATTTTTTCTAATTATGACGTGTTAATTTATTTTAAGTGGTTTTTTATGGTTTATTTGTGTTGTCTCATTTTTAATGCTTCTATTTTTTTGGGAAATGAATTAGTTGATTTAATGAATGAGTTTGACGCTTGAAAGAGGTCATTTATACATCCGATTTGGATTGTACAACTTAGGTTTTTAGAGTTTGGGAGGCCTAAATTATCTTCGTAGTCATTAGGAGAATTAGAGCTTAATGAGTGTTAATTACTTAGTTTTTTTTATAGGGATATTGGAATTGAGTTTTGAACATAATATCCAATTTGATGCTTAGGAGAGGTTGGGTTAATTAAGGGTTCTTGACTAATAAATTAGGAAATTCACTTAGTAATAAAATAGCGCAGATTAATTATTGTGGAATTGATGCTCTAGTATTTTTATTACTTGTTTTATCACTTAATTTTATTTGCTTTGTTATTTTTATTCATTACGTATTCTAGTCGTTCAAATAATCTTAGAGTCGATCAATTTTAATACTTAACAAAAATTAAACACATTTCTCATGAGATCGACACTCTTATTTACACACTTTATTACTTAAGGCAACTCATGCCCTTGCGAGCACAAATTTAGCGCGTAAGTCGTGAGATTTCTTCTCCAACTTGCAGCACGCTTTTCAGCATTAAATAATTAATTAGAGATTTACTCAAAAAAAAAAAAAAAATTAGAGATTGTGTTTGCCTGGCATAGGCTTCCTTCCATTGAATTAGTTAATTTATTAGTTTGGGATAACTGTTTTCATAAATAGTTAGCTAGCTTTTAATTTAGAATGATTAAAAATTATTTGCAATTAATATTGATATGTAGATAGAAAAAACGAGAAAGACGTAATATTTTGTTCAAATATATTTTATTCAAGAGAAATTATCCTTGTGTAGTTAGGTGACATTTGTAAAATGCCACTAGAGATAAATTTTTTTTAAGACATTTTCAAAGTGTCCTAAAGTTTATTTTTAGTTACAACTAGAAATGGCACTAAAGCGGAATGCCAATAACATTTTAAAACTCTCACTAAAGCTCATATAGTAACATTTTAAAATGTAACTAAAGCTAAGTTTTAATGACATTTTCACTTGTCATTGAAACTATTTTTTAGTGACATTTTTGCTTACTTTGAGTGATATTTTTAAGAAATGTTACTAAATATACGTATAGTGACATTTTCCATTCAAATGTGACTAAAAAAAATGTCACTAAAACAACTTTTTCTTGTAGTGGAGTTGCCGTGTTCTTTTTTGTTAGAAAGGATTGATATAGGCCGCGTCTTAGTAGGAAACTGTGGTTTATTCCAAAGAACTAATGTACTGCTTTGGGAAGCGTTCATTTTATCATAGTGTAATGAAAAATCATGCAATATGTCTTAAAAAATTTGCACAAATAAAGTCAGTCTATGGTTATAACATTTATATTAACATAGTTACGTAGGTAAGAAAACTACAAGTGATAAGAGATGCAAGAATGGCCGAGCCTGGCCCATTCTCCTTAAGCCCATATGGGTTGTGGGTTAGGTCGGCTCAACTCACTAATTTAATGAGGGGAAATAGTAAAAAATAAGTCAATATTAAAAGCTTAAGAAAATATATAGGCTAATTTTTAGTTATAAAAATTAATAGGTCATAACTTGTTAAGTTATGGTTCATAACTAGATAAGTTATGGACAAACTTGTCAAGTTATGGTTCATAGCCAGACAAGTTATGGACAAAAACTGTGAATAACTTGTCAAGTTATGGTTCATAACCAGACAAGTTATGGACGAAAATAATAATTTGACCTATTTATTAACTTATGTAAACTATTGGCCTATTAATTTTAATTCATCTCAAGTCTTGGCCTATTTTACTCTTTCTCCCTTTAATGAGTCACACCGGACCGGCTCATGAAAGACTAATTATCAGCTCATTTTGTCCCATGAACTAATATTTTGTGGGCCAAACTGAGTCGTGCTAGTATTATGTGTCGTTATCCCATATGAGTCTATCTATGCGTCAAAATGAGTTGGCTCATCTTGACCCATCATGTGTTTGAATTGGCCAGCCAGCCAGTCTTGACATGTGTTTTGCTAATTATTTTGTTATTTCTTTTAATATTTGCATTTGCATTTTTAAATAAATTAACACATATAAAAATCTAAATAGTCAATAGTAATATGAAAAGAAATATTTTATTTATAAAGCCTTTTTAAGATGTTTACCCAGTGCAACAAAACCGATCAACCGGGAAAACAATAACCGATTCAGGTGACATTGAATACCACATTATCTCAAAACGACAACTACCTAGAAACGACAATATCATAAACGACATTAAGTGAACAATAACAACAGCGTAACGACGAGAATACGTCAAAATACATAACAACATCAAGAGATTCACATCCACGTGAAAAATAATAAGAAAGCGACATGAGAATAAGATAAGACATGCACGAAAAAAAAAAAAACAAGAAAGCAATATAAAAATACGAGATAACATTAACATGTAAGCCACAAAAATCTAAAAAATAAAAAACGAATAAACGATACAAAATTAAAAAACGATAATAACCACCAAAACTGCATGAACGGGAAAAACTACATCAACCCAAAACGACTATAACAAAAAACGACACGAAACAACTTATGAGTCACGTTGTTGGACAGTTTACTCAACAGAACAAGCATGTTTAATACATAAAAGTGCACTACCTTTATTACATAATTAAGTTATAGCACCTACGAGTGCTTGAACTGAAATTGACTGATTTTCATACTAGTACTTTTCTCCTCTCTCGGGCCAGCACGTTGTCGTTTATCCTTTATTATAATGTAACACCTCATATATATGCATTAAAATGTTTTTAATATTATAATATATCGTTTCTTCCAAAGTGGGACTCACTCATCAATATCATTGAGTACGTGATCATGTCTCTTATAGATAGGGAACTTAATATCAGGTTTACCGTCTCCGCATCCAGTCTTGAAGTTCTTGACAGCATCAGGAGGACAATCAATGAATTTTTCTCCTTTAGGGTCCACGCAAAAGTAAATCTCGTAAAGTTCAGGGGTGGGGTCTGGGCCATTCGTGTTGCACTTGATTAGTGGTGTGAACTTAACTTCATCCCTTAGAGTCTTTTGAATCAACCGTAAGGAGTGCTTTTTATCATCTGGAGTTATCCCTGGATTAAAATTCAAGTTTCTAAGATATATAAAGATATTTTATAATAAATATATAATCTAATTAGAAAGATTCTCAAGGGAGAAAAAAAAAAGAAATATCAATTATATATATATATGTATGCAAAGAGAGTTTATCGTTGTTACCTACCGGCATATTTAAGAGTCTCCAAGATTTTCGTTTTGTCTTTTAGGAGAAGATTTGCATTGAAATACTTTTTTTGGGGAAGTACAGATACTGAGCAATTTCCATGTTTTTCCCACTCATGTTTCCAAAATTCCTCGTTTGTCATCTTCGATAGTGATGGCCACTCCTTATTCAATGTTTTGACAAGGGCTTTAATCTACGCTGGGAGAATAAGAGATGACCTTGATGATTAATCACATGTTTAAGGTAATTAATTTCAAAAGATTAATCATATAAATTAGGATATATATATGAAATATCATATGAGAGAAAATAAAAATTAATTAAAGAGAATCAAGAGAAAATAGAGTAGTTTTTTATGTTGTGTTTGGTAAGCGAAAAATGAGTAACAGATTTAGGAATTTAAGGGCTTGTTCTTTTGGAGTTTAACTTGAGTATAATTCTTGAGTTGAATTTGAGTTATAACTTGAGTTGAACTTGTAACTTGAGTTTGTGTTTGGTTGTCTACATTTGAGTTATGGTTTGAGATAAGAATCTTTTTGAGTTTGAGTGAGTCAAAACTTGAATTTGTATTTAGATAGTATTTTAATAAAAACTCAATGCTGATGAAAAATTTTAATATAGTATATGGGTCGGGTTTTATTCGTCTTTTCGTTGTCAACGCATAGAAAAAAATCATCTCAATCAGAATTAAAACGAAAAAGTTATAGCATTTTTAAGAATAGAAAAAATACTATTCATTAATTTGAGTTCGAGTTTCTGAACTCGAGTTGAAGGGGAAACTTGAACTCGAGTTTTAGTCATAAACTCGAGTTTAAACTTAAAAGAACATGAACTCGAATAAAGTTGTAACTCGAATTGTATTTTTTTGAGTTTTTCACTCAAAAGAACAAGCCCTAAAAGTTTTGACCGAAACATGGATCACAAATCATTCTCTAATCAAATACGTTAGGCTCCGATTGGACCAAAACATAGGGCCCATTGTGCTTTGTCTTTATACGGAACTGATGCGAAGCTACTTTTACGAAGCTGAATAATATGGTGTTTAGTTCGCTGATTTAAGTTTTTAATATGAGTTGATATGTGACTTTATATAAGAGCTTTTTACTATAATAAATAAGTTAGATGTGAATGTTTCTGAGAGTTTTTTTACTGTAGCAAAACTCGAATTCTAAACTCGAATCAGTGAAATGAACGAGATTTTTCTTTAATGTATTTGAAAAATTAAAGGCCTCGTCATTTCACCAATTCGAGTTTTCAATTCTAATTTTGTTATAGTTAAAAGCTCTCATAAAAAGTCATATCTAATTTTTTATGCTACTGTGAAAAGCTTTAATATAAAATCACATCTCAACTTAAATCTGCAAACTGAACGAGACCATATTCTACAAAGACAAAGTTCTGGAGGCTACGAGGACAAACTATTCTGTGAATATGGTGCACTATGTTATTATACTTATGTCATACATCCGTCTAATAAAAACATAAGGGTAATTTACACAAATAGTCTCCAATCTCTTTAGTAAGTGACAGTTTGGCCTTTAACTTTTTTTTTTTTACAAAACAACCCCTAACCTCTTTAAACGGGTGCACTTTAATTATTTCTGTCAAAATTTTAACAGATTTTAGCGTATGAGCATCATGTGTCTTCTTTTTTCATTTAAAAGACAAAAATGCCTTAAGGGTCTTCTTCTTCCTCAGCTTCCACATAAACCAAGAAATGCTAGATCCGGAAATGGAAACCCTAACCGACAATTGAGGTATGTAATTATGTATTAATACTATATATCAACTTTTTTCTTTGTTTTTTCGAACACACTTGAATATATATATATATATATATAAGGTCTAAATCTTTTGAATAGAATTGAATTATATCTTTACCGTTCTATTGGTGGGATCTTGAATTTTTAAAGTGATGAAAGGAATTGGGAACGTGATAACACTAACGATAACCTTTTTTTTTTCTAAGAAAAAAAATACTGCTTGCAGCGGCAATTACCAAGTATTAATTTATCAATCAATCTTAAAAACTTAAGTTATTAATAAGTGGACCAACAATAATTTTTATATTCTAACATCTAGAGCCTAGAAGCTTTTTGCCAGTAACTGAGTTTCTAGTGTGAAGGAGGATCACTTCTTGCTAGTTTTGATGTACACATTTAAATCTTGCGCTAGGTATTAGAAAAAAATACCATTTAGCTAAAATCTACAGTAATTACGACATTTTGTTTCTGATCTTGAGATATGCAATTTGAATCCTTCATCCCATTGTGATGTAATAATAATAAAATAATAATAATAATAATATAAAACGTTAAGGTGGTTAACTTCTCACAAGATATTAAGGGAGTACAACAATATTCTACGTTGGATTCTACAAATTTCAAATGACAAGAAAATGAAACTCGTTTCTTTCTTGGAGAAAAAAAAAAAAAAGAGGACTATAGGTGAAATATCTTCCCATCTCTATTGATCTATAGAAGAAAATTTGAAGTTTCCACCAATAAAATCAAAAAGACCTGACCATCCAATTCTACTCGATTACAAAATGATTTTTCTTTTTTTTTTTCTAATAGAGAACTAGAAAATAAACTTTGTTTCGCTAAGAATTAGAAAATAAACTTGTTAATAGTTGTTTGATACAATTCCTCGGAGAGGGGAAAAACGTAGAATCTTTGAATAGTTCTGGTGACAACAAGAAAGGGGGAAGTTCTGTGATTGTTACCTGAAAATTGGTCACCGTGACTGTTTCCTTGACTATGGCAGCACTGGCAGTGAAACTTTGGTTAAAGCTTGTTATTCCGAGGCAGACGACCTTTCTTTTTCACTTTGGCGTTTTATTTTTTTGCGTAACTGAAACAATAGGACCAGTCCAAAGAAGGTATTTTATTAATTATGGTAAATAAACTGTGTATGATTCTCATTAATTAATGGTAATTGATTGCAACCAATTGCCAAGGGTTTTCTTTTTTTGTTACTTTTGGATCAGGCAATGATTTTTTATGCCAAATTTGCTTTTTCCAAATACGGAAGGTAACAAATAAGCCTTCACTCAACTAAATAGTAATGACGTATCATAAAATGTAGGTAAGAAAAAGCTACTTTAGTTCGTTGATTCGAGTTTTTAATTTGAGTTGAGATGTGATTTTATGTGAGAGTTTTTTTACTGTAGTAAAAAAGTTAGATGTGACTTTCTGAGAGCTTTTTACTGTAATAAAACTCGAATTGGTAAAATGAACGGAGCCTAAATTTCTTTGCGTGTATGTATTGGACTTGAAGGTGTTTTGTAAGCAATTTCTTTGTTTTTCTGAACAAAAAAACAACATTTGAAAACGTTTTCGGTGCAATTGTTTCTGTTTTTTTTTTTTAATTTTGTTACCAAATTTAATTAAATTTTGAACACATGATTTTGATGTGTCATCGTCTATCGGTTAAAGTAGTCATCGTATATCCATTCCTTTTACATTAGTAATGGCTGTATCATCATATAAAATATGCAAAATTAAACATTTGAAAGGATAATAAAAAAATAAAATCATATTTGACGGAAATGTACAAATTGGAGTCGGGTTGAGCGGCTTCACGTACTGACTATCTCTGTTGTGAATTAGACCCACTTATCGTCAAATCATTTTGGGTAGTGACTCTTCTCAAAAACCTCCAAGTGGGTAATTGGAAGCCCACTCTATCTCCCTTCCTGATCACTCTTTTCCTTCTCTCTCTACAATTGCACCGGCGATCAAAGTTCACCGGACCCCATACTACCGAAAAGCGCCCTTGCCCTTTCTCATCTTTCGTCACCACTGAAATTGGTTCAGAGATCAATCGCAGATGACGCGTTTGATGATCCAGTTGGGGTTGAGGCGGTGGCCGCGCGCAGAAGGAACTGAGAATTGCAAGGATCAGGTTCGCAGACAACGAGAATAAGCGTCGACGGTAGAAGAGAGGAAATCTAGTTATGACTGCACTACTAGGAGAATTCCGGCCATTCTGAAATTAACAATTTAATAGGCATATCAATATTTTAGTTTAAAAAATTGATATAATCAAAATTAAAAGAAAAAAAAAATTAAAGATATATCACAATTTAAAAGTAAAACATATACATTTTAAAATTTAGGAACATATTGACATAAGTGATAAAATTCAAAAAGTATGTATAAGTATTTTTATTAAAAATTTTAACGAAGTTAATTTTAAAAGACATATTGACAGAAGTGACAAAATTTAATAGCACAACATGGATATTTTAAAATTCAGCGGACATGTTAACACAATTAACAAAGTTCAAGAAGAACTTATAAAATTTGTTATACCACATACTACATAGTAATTATCAATATAAATTTAGTTTTTTAAACTTGTCATATTTACTTATTCAAAATGACTAGCAAGATTATGTTACATGTCTATATTTTCTCATGATGTTTAACTATCGAGACATGTTAAATGTATTATTTATTAACTAAATTAAACTATAATAATATTAAATTAAATAAAAGATGACTTAATTGCTAAAATCTCTATCGTACGGTCTCGTTCATTTCACTGATTCGAGTTTTCAGTTTTAGATTTTTTACAGTAAAAAGCTCTCAAAAAATATCACATCTAACTTTTTCTGTTACAGTGAAAAGCTCTAAAAAAATATCACATCTCAACTCGAATTGAAAACTTAAATCCACAAAGTGAACGAGTCAGAAGTGTTTTCTAAACACGTACCTTGTCAAAGAATTCTCCCAAAAGAAAACATTTTACTGTACAAACAAGTCGTACGTACGTACTCCTATCGGCCATTCTTAAATTTCATTTTTGCTTTATTTTTTATTTAAAAGACCACTGATGTTATAGGCTTATAGTAGCAGGAGGAAACAAATTCTAATCGCTCTGCCACCTTATTATTGATAATTAAATTCCCTTATTTAATGTACTCTAAAAGAGTATAATATTAATATTTCCATCGATTTAATTACAAACGAGCTACTAAAATTATATAAATGATGAAACAACATCACGAGATGAGAAGATTTTTTTCTTCCAAATTTTAATAAAAAATAATATGAAATTATTGTTGGATTAAATAATTATTATTTAATAATTACTAGTTTTTGGAGAAAAATGTTATAATTTGAGTTGAACTTGTAACTTGAGTTTGTGTTTAGTTATGTACATTTGAGTTATGGTTTGAGATAAGAATCTTTTTGAGTTTGTGTTTGAGTAAGTCAAAACTTGAATTTGTATTTAGATAGTATTTTAATAAAAACTCAATGCTGATGAAAAATTTTAATAGGGTATATGGGTCAGGTTTTATTCGTCTTTTCGTTATCAACGCATAGAAAAAAATAATAATCTCAATCAGAATTAAAACGAAAAAGTTATAGCATTTTTAAGAATAGAAAAAATATTGTTCATTAATTTGAGTTCGAGTTTCTGAACTCGAATTGAAGGGAAAACTTGAACTCGAGTTTTAGTCCTAAACTCGAGTTTAAACTCGAATTTAAACTTAAATTTAAACTTAAAAAAACATAAACTCAAATAAAATTATAACTCAAATTATTTTTTTTTTGAGTTTTTCACTCAAAAAAACAAGTCCAGTCTCTACTTTCATTCAAGTGTCATACTCATATCGGTAATATTCGTGGGACCCTAGAGTTGAAAATTGGAAATCAAGGACATGTGTTAACTAGCTACGAGGTCCGCCAATGAGGGAAACAAATTGGAGATCAAGAACACGTGTTGACTCGCTACGAGGTTCGCCAATGAGGGAAACAATCTTCCCAACACTTGTCATCGTCTCTTCACGTGTCATCTATTTACGTTGCCACCTTCCTCACCTCAATCACGTTATAAGATGCAGATTTCAGAGCAAAGGAAAAGGCAAAAAAAAAAAAGATCAAAACGGTGACAAATTGCTAAAACAAAAACACATATCCATCGACAATGGCAGCCAAGTTTCTCGCGATAAATGCCGTCTTCGGCCTCTCAAAGGCTTTCCCTCCAACCCTTTCTCTCAGACCATCAAGAAGAGTCTCCAGGGTCTGCTTCACCTCGGCCTCCAAGCACTCTGATGTATGTAATTATGTATTTATGTATCAACTTTTTTCTTTGTTTTTTCGAACACACTTGAATATATATATATATATATATATAATATTTCATTTTCAGGGACGAAATGCTTCGGAAGAGTCGAGAGATTCGAGGGACTGGAGAGACCCTGACGAGATGACAAACAGGGCCAAAGAATCCATGAAAGAAGGAGCGGAGAGGAGTAAAGAAAAGGTGAAAGAGATGAAAGACAGAGCTATATATATATATAATATTTCATTTTCAGGGACGAAATGCTTCGGAAGAGTCGAGAGATTCGAGGGACTGGAGAGACCCTGACGAGATGACAAACAGGGCCAAAGAATCCATGAAAGAAGGAGCGGAGAGGAGTAAAGAAAAGGTGAAAGAGATGAAAGACAGAGCCAAAGAGTACACGGAGGAGACGAAGGAGAAGGCCAAGGAAGAAGCGTACAGAGCGGCGGAGACAGCGGAGAGCACGAAAGAGCGAGCGAAAGACTACGCGGAAGCAGCGAAGGAGAAGGCTAAGGAGGGAACTTACAGGGCGGCAGAGACGGCGGAGAGCGCGAAAGTGCGAGCGAAGGAGAAGGTCAAAGACGCGGCAGAGACGATGAAGAAGAAAGCGAAGGAGGGGACATATGAGGCCGCGAAGACGGCGGAGAGTGTGAAGGAGAAGATGAAGGAGGGGACAAGCAAGGCGACGGAGACGGTGAAGGAGGGGACGTTATTACTTTTCATGAAAACCCTAATCCCAATCCTCAAAACTCATAGATCGATTCAGATTGAACAAACCCATTAAACCAAAAACTCAAAAATCTAACCTCCACCCACCTCCTCAAACACACACACACACACACAAAAACCAACTTCTCTCTCTGTCTCTAACTCGACTTATACAATATACGTGACCAGGCTGTTGTGAACAAAGTACAGTCCTTGGCTATACGAAAGCTTAGTTTGGTATTACTTTTTCTTTTTAAAATCAATTTTTGTTTGTAACAGAAATTAATTTTAGTGTTTGATAAATCTTTTTAAAAGTACTTTTTGAAAAACTTTTTAAGAATTTACACCCAAAATGAGAAGCAGCCTAAAAACAACTTTTACTTTTAGATTGTGCGGGAATCAACATAGTACAATTAATAAAACTTTTATAATACTCATAATACCCCTAATAAAATTTAAAAGTTACAATCTTCTCAATCTAAAATTTAAACTCGAAATATAATATAATATAATATAATATAATAGCAATATTGTAACAAATAATATCATAATTATATTAATAATATGATATTGTAATAATATTATAATTATTTTAATAATATGATATTATAATTATGATATGATATTGTAATTATTATTTTATAATATATTATATATTATATTGTATTGATCATATAATTATATTTATTATATTAATAATATTACAATAATATTATTACATTATATTATATTTATATAATTATATTTATTATATTAATAATAATATAATAATTAATTTAATTAAATATTAATATAAT
>NW_010361318.1:49113-51731 GCF_000414095.1 Morus notabilis | reverse complement strand
TTATTTCAGTTATTATTTTAATAATATTATTATATTCTATATCATAATTATATAATATAATATATAATAATTATTTTTTGTATTATATTAAATATAATAATAAATATATATTATATTGTAATAATATATATTATATTATTTTTTAACTATTTACAGCAATTCAACCTCATAATTTACCAAACGCTATTACACTGATTTTGGAACCAGCACAGCTACTATAATTATAGTTTAACAAACACCCAGCTGCCTTTTATAACATCTGCTTCTTGTTTCAGCACAACTAAAAGCAATTTTTCTAAAATCTATAGCACTCCTAAACTAAGCCTAAATCGGCTACTCAGTACGGCCTAAGCAGAAATAGGAAGAGAGAGAGAGAGAGAGAGAGAGAGAGAGAGAGAAGAGCAAGAACGAAGAGCAAGGGAATTCGAGGAAGAAGAAGAAGAGTAATTAAAGGCAATTTTGTCTTTCCACCATAAATATGGGTCAAGTGGAGGGTCACGTGCATTGTCCCGTTACTTTTTAGACCATTTGTGAAATTATTTAGATATTTTGTTTAGGGACCAAACTGTCACTTACTAAAGAGGTTGGGGACCATTTGTGCAAATTATTTAGATGTTTTGTTTATATTATGACCTCGTTCAGTTCGCCGATTTGAGTTTTCAATTTGAGTTGAGATGTGACTTTATGTGAGAGCCTTTAACTGTAGCAAAAAAAGTTAGATGTGACTTTTGTGAGAATTTTTAACTGTAACAAAACTGGAATTGAAAACTCAAATTGGTGAAATAAATGAGGTCTATATTTTATTTTGATTAGAGCGCCAAGACCTAATTACATTGAAGTGCATATATATATATATATATAAATTGTCCCATAAAAAATAGTAAAAGATAGTTGCCCTATGAACATTGAATGAGTACAAAGATTAATTAACACTACAAGAATAATCACTTTAAGAGACCAAACTTTTTGTCAAGTGAGAGGTATGAAAAATATGGTTTCAAGCGTGACATAGGTCATGTACTAAGAAAAGCGCCACAAGCTCGTAAATCTAGAGGGTCAGGATATGAAAAGCTTAAAAATGAAGTTCAGAAAAATAAACGTCGTATGTCGGATATGGAAATTCTAATGAAGCAACAATAAAAGCTTATTCAAAAGCTACTTCAACAGATAAATCCACAATCAGATCATCCTGGACCTTCCGTCCCAAAAAGAAAGATCATCCACCACCACCGGCCTCAGTTTGTTAGAGCGTTTAATTTTTGTAATATTAAGATTTTATTAGTATAATATTTGCATAAGTGTTTGGGTTTGCTTAAGTATGACTATTTTAGTATTTTGTTTGGATTCTAATATGTATTGAAATATTTAAAGATTTTTAAATTAATATTTGGTATAAGTGGACCCTTTTTAGTAGCATGTACCTCGTTTATATCGAAGGGAGGAGGGGGAGTACAGTTTTTAGGATAGGAACCATCGTTAAAATGAGGCCATAGACCATGAATAGCAAAATTCTCCGGAGCTCCTGTAGGTGTTGGATGGATTGAACCTGGCCACTGCATTGATTTATTTGGAAACAAAGGAAAGAAACTAATTAGAAAAAGACATGCCAAAAATATCGGATAATAGTCTTTGCAATAATTTGACAGTAAAAACAACCGAAAAAATGTATAATAAAATTAAGCGAGGATATGTATCTCACTAACCGATTGGAGAAAGTAAAAGAAATCATAAGAACTCTGAGTAACGTTAACCGCAATCCGTTGTTGTTGATTATTAAAAGAGAAATAATAATAACAACAACTAAATAAGGCTACAGCCACGTGTGCTATTGCTAGAAGCTTGATCAATTTCATATTAAGACAACTGGAGACTTTCATCTTTATCCAAAACCCTATTCTCTCCTCTTTTGTTAAAGTAGTAATACTGGTTTTGAGCGTGTTGATAATGGCGTTATGGTTCCAAGTAGAGTTGTATTTATAGAAATCATTGGCCAGTCATTTTAATTAGTCAACAAGAAAAAAACTTGAGCTTTTAGTTTTAGTTGACCTTTTATTTGTGCATTCACACAAATAACGACAAACAAAACAGTTGGTATAGCTAAGTAGATATGTTTTTCATCTTTAGTTAAGGTTTGTTGGTGGTTTGCAATTTAAAAACAATTTATAAAACGTGTGCTTAAGGGGGCACTACAAGAAAAAGGGGGTTTTTGCGACGACAAAAAGTCGTCACAAAAACCCGAATGTCATCGCAAATAAATTTTTTTATGACGACAAGTCGTCGCAAATTTGTCGGCGCAAAAAATTGGTCGCAAAAACGTTTTTTGCGACGACATAGTGTCGTCGCAAATGTATTTGCGACGACACTCTGTATTTGCGACGACAGGCGTCGCTAATACGTCGTTGCAAAATTCTCGTTATATGATCATTTTTTGCGACGACATTTCAAATTGTCGTCGCAAATACTCTTATTTTTTAGCGACGACAAGTCTAAAAAAGTCGTCGCAAAAAACCGAAATTAATTTTTTTTTTAATTTTTAAAAAATGCCCGCCGCGCACACGCCCGTGCTCCCCTCCCCCGCACGTGCCCCCCGCGCGCGCGCTAGTGCCTCCCTGCGCGCG
>NW_010361318.1:32801-48986 GCF_000414095.1 Morus notabilis | reverse complement strand
CCCCACGCGCACCAGTGCCACCCTACGATGCCCTAGCTCCTGCACAAAATTTCCATAATTTTTAGAAACAACAAAGAAATTATATTTAAAATCGATAGGAATAAAAACGAACCAGAGAGATACCTCGCTAAGGGAAGAGAGAGAGAGAAGAGGAGAGAGGAGTGGCGGGGGCGGGGCGGCGGGAACGGCGGCGGCGGCCGGAGAGGGGAAGAAAAGAGAGAGAAGGGAAGAGAGAGAGAGAGAAGAAGAAGGGAAGAGAGAGAGAGAAAAGGGAAGAGAGAGAGAGGAGAGGGACGGTGGTGACGGGCAGCGGCGGCGGCGAGGGAAAGAAGAGGCAGAGAGAGAGAGACTTAGCAGGAGAGAGATAGAAAGCAGCGGGAGAAAATGAAGAGGAAGAAGATAGGGTATATTAGATCAGACTTATTTGCGACGACATTGTCGTCGCAAATAAGTTTAAATGTCGTCACAAATAATCATTAATTCCCGCGCTTGGTTTATGGTGAAATCTTGAAAAGATTATTTGCGACAACAAAGAGAAAAAGTCGTTGCAAATAACATAAAATTATTTGCGACGACAAAGTCGTCGCAAATAAAGGGAAAATGTCATCGCAAAAAATGGATTACCTTGGCGGTAAAAATCTGCGCCATTAAAATTTGCGCTCCAAAATTATTTGCGACGACATTTAGGTTATTAACGACGACATGGTTATTTTTTTAAACGTGGAGTAATTGCGACGACAAATGTCGTCGCAAAAAATGTCATCGCAAATGGCCTTTTTTGTTGTAGTGGGGAGAAAAAAAAAAAAAAACTGACTCGTAATCTAAAGATTTTAATATTTAAAATATATATATAATATTACGTTGTACACCTATAATTGCAGTAAACGTTATTCTTCACCAACCTCGTTCACCTAATTCATAGATTAATATAATCTGAAGAACATGACTAGAAATTAATCAGGTCGTCCGCCAATAAATTAAATAATCGAACAATAACGACAAACAAAACAGTTGGAATAGCTAAGTAGATATTTTTTTTTATCTTTAGTTAAGGTTTGTTGGTGGTTTGCAATTTAAAAACAATTTATAAAACGTGTGCGCTTAAGGGGGAGAAAAAAAAAACTGACTCGTAATTTAAAAACCCGTTTGGTTGGAGGATTCGTTCTTTGATTCGAATCATGGTTTATGGTTCGCTACAGTATTTTCTCTCATAAAAAATACACGTAAATCGAAAATGATTCTAATCCATAAACTAAACGGCTCTAAGATTTTAATATTTAAAATATATATATAATATTACGTTGTACACCTATAATTGCAGTAAACGTTATTCTTCACCAACCTCGTTCACCTAATTCATAGATTAATATGATCTGAAGAACATGACTAGAATTTAATCAGGTCTTCCGCCAATAAATTAAATAATCGAACGTGTTCCGGTAATAAGCGAACAAGAAAATATAAAATTACGTCGTCGGGTAATAACACAATCTGAAACAAGACAAGAAGCTATCTTACCGAAAAAGAAAAAAAGAAGAAGACTAGACACTAACAAATTAAACAGACCGTTTAAAAGACTAACAGAGAGTCTTCGCAAATAAAATGCTTAAACGTATCAATGTTTAACAACTATTAAGACTCTAAATTTGTTTATTTCTGATTTTTTTTTTGGGTGAAAAGTTTATAAAAAGTATTTCAAAACTTAGAAAAACATAAAATTCCAGATCTTAATTGTTCTTGAAATTTTTTTCCTTTATTTATGTTGGTTATATTTCTTAAATGTTTAAAATATTCTTCAAAAATGATTTAAAGGTATTCTTTTTCTTTTCATCCATTTTTAGGTCTATAAAGGATAAAACTGAATTTTTTTTGTTCTATTTTTACTGAATAAGAAAGGAAATAGCTTGCGAAGAAAAGTGCGAAGTTTCGTCAAACCGTAGATTACTTGTTCTATTTGTTTTATTATATGTCTAGAAGCTGTTGATAATAGTAAAAAATCTTCCTGATCAAAAGCCTTGTCAAACTGTGCTATGCTAACCGCATTTTAAACATGTTTAAATTAACTTTCAGAAGTTGAAGTACTTGTTTTTAAATGACAGAGATAAGTTTGTTGGCAATTAATGTTATTGATATAACTATGGTCTGTTTAATTTTATGGCATAAGTCTAGAGCTGGTGGACTTGTTCTTGGATGAGTTAATTTTGACTATTTTGGCATCTGATATGTGTTATCTATCAACATTAAAAGGGGATCTATTTTTGTCCTTTTTGGTAACCTATTTTATGTTTGTACAATAACCAGAAATAATGGAATATTGAACTGAAGATGGCTGATGATGCTATATCTATGAAACTAGTCCTTCAATTTCATTTCATTCAACAAAACAGGTCTTTAAGCTTCATATTTAATCCATTTAATCTATTTCTATTTTCTCTGAATAGGGGGGGAAAAAAAAAGTTTGAGAGGAAATGAGTGACATTTATCAAATCCCAGGTCGCGTGAGTTCTGAAACCATGCATGCCATGGTTGGCGTTGCCTTACAAGGACAAGCGCCGTGAAAATATTTGGAATTACTTTGACAATAGAGAAAGAAACGTTCAGCCCTACAAAAAATGTTAGATTTAACGTATTTTAATAGATGACGGTTTATAAAATAACCGTCGTCTATATTACTGACTAAAAGGTGCGCCAGCTAGCGCAAACCTTAAACGACGGTTTTCATTAAAACTTTCATCAAAATTAAAACATTTAATGACGATTTTTTTTAAAACTGTCATCTAATTAATCTGGGCACGATATACAAAATTTTAACTTTGATCCCTCGTATCCTTGTTCAAACAAACCAAGATCCCTCATAAACCCTTACACCACACTCTCTCTTTGTCTCTCTATCTCTCATTCTTCACGACCTCCATAGAACTCCGGCCGTTGCTACTCCATCATCGACCCAGTTCTGTCTCCGCTGTTGCACCGTTCTCTCTCTGTCGCTCGCTCTCTTTCTCAATTGTCCCTCTCTCTGCTGCTCTCCTCTCTCTCACGAACATCGCTCCTCTGAAGAGGAACATCCCCATTGTCATCACCGTAGTAGCCAAACCTCTACCAACCGTCATCGTCCTCACCAACAGCCGTCCTCTATCTACGTATAAACATAGGTTTAAAATGTTGATTTTAATGTTATTTTTTGTTTAAAAAGTTATTTTTAAGGTTTTATTTTTTAAATGCCCACTATTAGAGAATGGTTAATTTAAGGTTAGACTATTAGACGCTGATTTTTATTATTGTTAGCATTGTAAGTTGTAATTGTACTAATTTGTATTATTTGAATATTTAATGTTTATATAGGATTTAAAAATTTTGAAATGAGTAATTTTTAGTTTGGGGGTTAGAAATTTAAAATACTTAAGTTGTTATTTAGTTTAGGATTAGAAATTGATCAAGCGGTTAAGAAGTTTTAAGTTGTTGTTTATAAGTTTGGGGGTGAAACTACGGTTTTTATTAATTTAATTTTGTAGAATATTGTTGTTAACATTGCTAAGTTGTAATTGTATTAATTTGTATAATTTGAATACAAATTGTTTATATATAATTTAAAGATATTTGATTAGTTTAGATCTTAATTCGTAAAAACATGGTTAGCTATGATTGGTTTGAGGAAGAACTTAATACTGCACGAATTTCGTTCTTTAAGTTATGTGACGCAATAGAAATTGGAAGGAAGGCAAAAGGAATTGGTTTACTAGGAACCAATCCTGAGGACAAACTCCATTGATAAGCTCTACGAGCTACGGAAAAGCAAAACTTGACTCAATTACAATAATCAGGTTTTTAACCTTTCCAATGACAAAACATAAACTATATTCCCTCTTACAATCAAAACGGCAGCAACTATTAATAAACGACAAAGGAAATATCAGAACTAAAGAAAGACTATCAACTAAATTAGCTGCACCAAACGACAAGTAGCTAGCTTTGTTCCTACATCATTATGTCTTTTGTGTGTGTCAATAGCTTTTAGTTTGGCGTTCTTGCGGGTGTTTTTTTTTTTTTTTTTGGCCCATTTTTCATTATATGTAGGTTTGGTTTTGGTCAATTTTAATTTTATGTCGTTTTTGTAAAACTATGTACGCATTACTATGTGTTTAGTTTGTCCAGTAAAATTAGACTTATAAGTGGGAAGAAGAGTTTGTCAAAGAAGATTAGCGAATGGGATGTGAATATTGTACTATTTCTTCTAGTATATAAATATAAATTTTAAGTCATATCATGTTTAACTCTTAGTATAACTTAAACATTGTAAACTCAAATAAACGTATCTTTTGATTTTTAACCAATTGGGATACTAACTTATAAGATGTCATAACGAGGAAGTTCTTGGAGAAAGGGGCACGGAAAAGCGTTGCCAGAGATTGTGTTTTGGAAGTTGAGATACTCGTCGTCGACGCCGGTGCCGGCAATGCAGAAAGGAGTGGCGTTGGTGTGTGGGTTCTCCAAGAATTTGCTGAAAATATTTTTGGACAACAATGGAAAAATCAATCCGGAGGGCATAATGCAAGCGGCTATTTCCGGCGAGGAGTACAACAAACTTGTTGTGAACTAACTACTAATTATCTCCGGTTATTAAAAACAAAAGAAGAAAAAAAAAAGTTTAGTACTTTTAATGTTGTTCAAGTTTTTTTATCCTTAACTAGCTAGTAAAAATTTTAGTTTCATAATTATCTTTAAAAAAAAAAAGTTTCACTATACCAATGGCAATAATGATTACAGTATTCCTTTTTATTTAATTCTCTTGTTTGGTATCTCTGTGATAGTCAAGAGCAATGCAAAAAGTTGCTTCATATTAACTTGTGGTTTCTCATCTTACAATAGGGGAAGAACTCCCTGATCAGGGAAAGAACTCACTGATCATGACTTCATGAATGATCAAGTGGTAAGACAATATGAATACATTGTACATTTAATCAAGTAGAGAGTTCTTATTAAAATTCCATGGTCCTGAATTTCTTTCTTAAGCTTAATGTCAACATATCTAGAAAGTAGGGAATTCAATCTCAGAACCACATGCTCTTCCCTTTGGGAAAACTGAACATTCAATGAGGTTGGATCCTGATGTGTCCACACACAAGTAAACCTGGTAAAGCTGGCTATTTCCCGACGCATCCACATTGCACTCTATCCATGGGGTGTATCCAATTCCATCCTGTATAGCTTTTTTTATGTTCTCTAGAGTGTAGAATTTTCCATTTGGTTGTATTCCTACATGTAATTATTTCCATATGTAAGTGAAGTGCGTGAGAATATAGGTAGAAAAATGCTTGGCGGCACCTTAGTACTAAGTACTATCACTAATAGAAAGTGAGACCCATTTGTTGACCTCATATTGCGGAACCTACTATCTATTAGTAGATGGTGCTCAGTACATGACCAGTGTCGTATAGTAATGCTCTTACAGATAGGGTACAATTGTATTTAACTATAAAAGTAATGAAATTGAATATATATACTTTTTTACCAAATATATCTTAATGAACAAATCAGTTTTGTGGCCAAATTATAGAACAATGGGATACTCCATATCTATATAGAAGGAAGATAAGAACTAGAGGATTTGATTAACTTCTCAATAGAATTATGACATTGGTGATGAGGATATTGATTGATTTTACCTGCAGTTTTTAGAACTTGGAGGAGATTTACTTTCCTTTTGAGGTTGAGAGTGGTTTGGAAATAGGCATGTTGGTCAAGCACAGACTCGGAGCAAGTCCCATGCTTTTCCCACTCATGTTCCCAAAACTTCACGCCGCTGCCGCTTGGGCAGGCTAGCGTTGGCCAATTTCTTTGCAAAGTGGTGGTAAGATCTGATATCTGCATGCCATGACAAAATAGGAGAAATCAATAGATTTATTTCAAGATAAATAACATAAAAGACAATGGAAAATTGACACAAATGGCTACAAAAAGCGAAAAATTAAGCGTGGCGGGGGGTATAACGCGAATTTCTTTATGTTTTTTGAAAGAAAAGATAAGGTTTGCTTAGCCTATTAAAGACAAAAAGGTGGGGGTCGCAAAATCCATTAAAAAAAGGGGACATGCAAGGCATGTGACCATAGATAAAGCTTGCTTAAGCATGTGTTGTAAAGAATCTGTTATAGAAAACTTGGACGTTTGTTCCTGTTGCTTGTACCGCTTTACAATCCATCCATGAATCTCCAACTGTTTCATTCTACGTTGCTTTGGTGACTCCTTGAATTTCATTGAGTTTTCAATATCTATCAAGGAATTCGTTATACATGCTCTAATTTGTCTTCTTATTTTCGGCTTATTCTCTCCGAACCCCACATTAGCTAGTAAACAAAATATTCGATGAACACAATACTAAAAATGTGTCTCAATGTCCCCATGAAGAAATTTAAAAGCAAATTACCTCGGATTGATCAAAGGGGTTGTTCGGGTCACAGTTCGACGGATACGTTCCGTCGTTGTAGTTAGGCCACAGCCCATGAATCCCGAAATCGGCTGCAGGCTTTCCCGTCGTTGGATAGCAACAACTTTGTTTTGTGTCACAGTACGAGCCTGGCCACTGCACCAAAACATAGATAGACTTAAGAAGAAAGAAATCTATAATATTTGAGGGGCAAAAAACAAAAACAAAAAGAAAAGAGAGAATTAGAGAAAAGTGAAATGAATCGATGATATCTAGTTGACAAAGAAGATCTCTGACCTGTTGGACTAAGTAGAAGAAATCGAACTCCTGTGAAACACAAAGGACTGATAGATGTCCTAGCACTAAAACCTTGATCAAAGCGATCAAACGGTGGGACTTCATTCTTTCTCTAACCTTTGTGTTGAGACTGATTTTAAATTTATTTGCGTAAAATGAATTGATATCGGAGGTTACCGAGTGGCTGTATTTATAGGCCAAAAATGACAGGAAGATTAAGGGTCGGAGTATCTTGGACAACTGATACAGAATATGCTCATAATGGTAAATAGTTCATGTCATCCTTCACGTGTGTAACGGTCGGATCATATGATTGGTATGTCGGCTGATCACCTTCTCTAATTATATTGCATCTTTCGATTTTCTTCCTTTTCTGCTTTTGTGTGAAATCTGTTTTCTTCGATCTTTCTATTTATGTCAATATCACCCACTTTTCACTCATTTACGGCCTCCAATTTTCCTTTTTTAAAAGGGGGGAAAATATCTTTTTTTTTAGGCAAAAAATTACAAGCACTAATTATGACACACCTACGTATAAGGAAATTCGATCATGAATACTGGATCCAACAATAAGTTCGATTGAAAATGGTAAAGGAGGATAAACATTTACCAAGTTAGAAAACTAAATAGGCACACCAAATAGCTTCCAATTTTCTGATAAGCCACTATCCAATGAACTCTTTCTTAATTCAAAAATCAAAAGAAACTATAAGCTACCCTCTAGAGCCTAAGGAGTAAGGACTCTTTTTAAGATCCGTTTAGTTCGTTGATTCGAGTTTTTAATTTAAGTTGATATGTGACTTTATGTGAGAGATTTTTACTATAGCAAAAAAGTTAGATGCGACTGTTTCTGAGAACTTTTTACTACAGTAAAATTCGAATTCTAAACTCGAATCGGTAAAATAAACGAGACTTTACTTTTGTTCTAAAAATAATAATAATATATATTATTTTTTTTCCTACTTTGTCCCCATGAAATCTTCTAAAAGCATTTCAGTTATAGGACATGTCTTGATTTTTAAATATTTCAAAACTAGGTAAAAACTTATAATTTTTGGGACCCTAAACTTTCAAAAGTGAATTAAATTTTTTTACAACCTTGATTCATTTGGAAGAAAAAGAAAAAAAAAATGAAAACATTAAAATAAAGGTAACAAAAACGAATTTTTTTTTAAAATATATATATAGTAACATTGTAATTTTAGTCGAAATTTTAGTTTAATTTACCCAACTTGTAAATAATTCCTCCTTCCGCCACTAGGTGCGGAGCCAACTCTACGTGAGAGCAAAGGTGGTTAACCGAGTCATTGGATCTACACTTCTGAGAGTCAACAGAATGCTCATACGAATAGAAGAAGTAATTATGATAATTTATTTAAATATCAAACAATAATTATGATAATTATTTTATGAACACGGGAAAAGTCAAACTTTTAATGCCACTTGACAGGATAAGAACTCGTCTCCGAATTTTCAATTAGATGGAGGATGTACCTAGCTCAGCTGTCAGACCTTGTCTGGTTGGTGAGTTGTACTTGTTTCGTTAGCTTACAAAGCTATTACTATACTCTTAAATGTCTCTTGCATTTTTGCTTTCACACGGCAAACTAACCTCAGAAAGTCCTCCGTGCACACAATGGAGTTAAGATGCGAATCATTTCTTATGTTCCTTTTCATTATTGAACTCTCTGAAAACGACCTTGAAAGAAAAACATGCCTCCATCCCAAAGGGCAAATATTAAACAATACAAAAATAGTAATTTAACAATACATAAAAAAATTTTAATTTTTTTTTAGGCTGTCACATGACATGACATTCCTCCACTTAGTTCTTTTTTTTTTTGTAATTTTTTTACATTTTAATTTTTTGTGTATTTTTAAATATATGTTATTCCTCACTTTTTTTTAAGAGTAATTTTTTTCGCACGTGTTCTTATTTTATTTTTAATTGGTTAAAATAATTTTTTTTAAATGTGTACTTATTTAAAAAAAAAATTTTAATTGTTATCTTTACACATTCTTTTTAAAATAAATTAAAAAATCTTTAAATAATTGTATAAATAAATTTCTCATTATTCAATAAATAATAAACTTTTCACGTGTCTCTAACACGATAATACGTGCGGAACACGTTACAAAACTAGTAATACAAAATGCACAAACATAAGTTAGAAAATCAATGAGAAAAAGTCCAAATCTTTTCTAAAAATATGAAATTGGATACAATTTCACATGATTTGATTCCAAGTTCTCTACAAGTAAGTTTAAGTTTGGTTATTTATTATCTTGGCTTCCAGAGTTTGTAAGTAAAAAATAAGATACATGCCGAAGAAGGGCTTTTCTAAAAATGAGTTCAAAAACAGTATGGCCATGTGAACACTTGTTCTATATACAGTCTCATGTTCAGACGCAACTGAATTTACATTCAATTTAATTCTGCAATTATTGTGGTTTTGTACTGCATGAACTAAAAACCAATTTGTTATAGCAAACTCAATACTCCCAATAGCTCAAGCATATCTCAAATGTCACGAGCAAAAGTCATCACTTGTGAATTCAGACTACTGAAGTTGATTTTTTGTAAGAAAAAGATTCTGGACCAGTAAACTAAATAAAGCTTAAGATGTCAAATTGTACAGTATTTGTTTTGTAAATACATAAATGGAGCGTTTATTCAAAGCACATAATATATTTTCCCTCAACTGTGTATGATAAGAGTCCAAAAGGCACCACAAGAAAGTGAGTATGGATTTTACATTTTAGTTTTATAATTTCGCATAAATGAGCTAAAATTCCATGCAATTCATTGATGATATAATTTATGACCGACAAGGGTCAGAGCTTTTCGTTTCATTGGTAGGTTTTAAGATCCATTTCCTTTTACAGAATACTAGTTTTTTCAATTTCTTCAGACAAATATAATGAACAAAATATGGAACACGACAATAAAATTTTCAAACGATGCATGACTTTCATACGACAAGAAACTTTACATTACAATATCTGATGTTACAAACGACAACATCTACAAGAAACGACAGGACCTCAGACAAAGAACAGACATGCATAAACTACAGTATTTGTACAACGACAACTGATACAAAACGACATTACCGCATCATAAGGCAGTAAAAGTTTTTAACGTCAATATCTCTTGTTAAACGACGATATTTCTTATAGACGACAACCTATAAACGGCATAAAAAATATCAAAATCTTTGAGAAACGACAAAAAAAAAAAAAAAAAAAAAAAAAAAAAAAAAAAAAAAAACTTTACAGACAACAGCATAAAAAACAAAATGCCTCGTTCAAAGTTCTACGGCAGTAGCCCAGTAATTGAGAACATGTCCTGCGACCGACTTAATTTGAACTAATAATAATTGACAAATGAAAGAACAACATGCAAACGACGACAGATATATTATAGACGACAACAAAATATCTAATACAAATAGCTTAGAGACAATGCGATATAAAACGACAACATGGTAATAAAAGATCATCCTAAAAGGAAAATCCAAGAAAAAAACACATGTGAAAGAAAAGATTTCTTTAATAATCGCTAACAATCTAATCTATCATTCAATATGCTAAAGGAAACGAATAAAATATTCACAAACGGATTTTTATTTCACCCTATTACCTACCAAATAAATAATGGAATACGAAGATAAAATATATGCAAAATCTAAAATCAATTTTAAAAAAATGTAAACAATTAGCTCAGTCCTCAGATATCCACCCTCTTGGTCCAACAAATCTTGATCACCAATAGTCCCCACAAGAGCACTTTCCCTCATTGAAATGATGAAAGCGCTGAACATCTCTAAGAATTATTTGTCTACGAGACACCAATGATATAAACTTAGCAGCAGAATGGCAGTCTCTGCAGACTCTAAGATTCTTCACCACACGGATTGTTGTCCCAGCAGGAGTACTTAGCAGTCCATAAGCAATGGCCAATTTCTCACTATGATATCTCAGAGTAATTTCTTTCTCTTCCTCTTCCATGTCATGTGAAACTAAAGAAGTGTCAGGTACATATCCAGAGAGCTTCAATTCTTCAACTAACTCATCAAGTGCGCTGTGCAATTCAGTCGAAACGGAACGTTCTCCGTCCCCGGAGAAGAATTCATGCACTACATTGTTCACTTCTATGGAGCTACACCCGGGAACTTTCACCCCGCCTTTCTCTTTCATCATTTTCCTCAAGAAATCCACATCTTCCCTTCTCCCTGCTTTTGCACACAAATTCGACAAGATGACATAGTCCCCGCCGTGGGAGTCATCTATCTCGAAAATTCGCCTGATCACTTGCTTCCCTAGTTCCACACTTCCATGGCTGCTACAAGCAGACAACAAGGTGCGCCAGAGAATCGGTGTTGGCTTCATTGGTAATTCATCTATGAACTTGTAAGCCTCTTCTAAGCGGCCTGATCTGCCTAGCAAGTCCACCATACACCCGTAATGCTTGATCCCGGGAACAATGCCATATTTTTTACTCATGTTATGGAAATATTCAAAGCCTAGTTCCACCAATCCAGTGTGACTGCAAGCATATAGCAGGCCAAGAAATGTAATCTCATCTGGTTTAAATCTTGCCTTCTTCATTTCTTCAAATATTGATATGGCTTTGGAGGCATGGCCATGAGTAGCGTATGCCATAATCATTCCGGACCAAGCCTGCGTATCTTTTACAGACATGTTCTCGAAGACGGACACTGCATCTTCCAAGCTTCCACACTTGGCATACATGTCTATTAGAGCAGTGTTCACCTTCACATACTCACCGAATCCGTTCTTCTTAACATACTCATGTGCCCATCTCCCCAAGTCCAACGCTCCTAATAAAGCGCAGCAAGAAAGCACGCTCAGCATAGTGACATCTGTAGGCTTAACCTCGGTCACCTGCAGCTCCCGGAACAATGCCAACGCCTCATTTGGCAGACTATTTCGAGCATAGCCTGTGATGATTGCGTTATACATGACAATGCAAGGCTCATCTATCATGTCAAAGAATCGGCGAGCGAAATGGACGTCATTGCAAGCGGTGTACATGTTAATGAGAGTAGGACACACGTAAATATTGAGGCCGAGCCCATGTTTGAGGGCAAGGCTATGCAATTGTTTGCCTTCTTCCAAGGCTTTGGAACTGGCACACGCCTTGAGGAGGGATGGGAATGTGTAGTCATCGGGGAGGATTCCGTTGGATAGAGTTTGAGCAAATAGCGCAATCGCTCGAAGCGGGGTTTCGGAGCGTGCATAGCCGCGAGCCATGGTGTTAAAGACGATAACGTCCGGTTGGGGAATTTGGTCGAACAGATGCTGTGCATGGCCCATGAAGCCTGGTGTGGGGCTCAGAGTGCAGAAATTTATGAGCTTGGCGACGACAGAGATATCATTTTGGAGATGGGTTTTGATGGAAAAGGCTTGAATTTGCTTGAGCTCCATGAGAGAGGTGCATTTTGGTAAGAGCGAGAGCGGAGTAGTACTGTTGGTTTGGGTTTTGGGGTGTGAGAAAGGTCTTATTTGAACTGCTGGATATGCCATTACCTATAAGTCTTTAATTTCTAGTGTTGAATGTGGATTCTCTTTTGTCGCCATGGTTACAACTTGGAGCAATATTTAAATCCTATATGGTGGATTGTGACTTGGTATGGATCTTTTATCAGGGGTGCTAAGATATTATTCCTTTCTTTTTGTCTACTTTCTTTCGTGATATTTTCCAACTCATTCATCAAAACTTATGATGTCATTTAAGCAAAAGATTAGTTTTACCTCAACAAAGTAAAAGGAGTCGGACCATGTAAAAACTTTTTTTTTTTTTTTTTTTAGTGAAAAAAGAGACTGCTAACGTTTGTCAGTCCATCCTTATCCTCGTCCTTATAATATTGGAAGAAATCCCGAAATCCACCAATGAAATGAAAATAGGCTCATCCTTCTACTTGAAAGATAATTAAACAAATCATAATCAACATCGATTTATTGGACAGACAATACCTTCTATATTGGAATAAATAGACAATGCCTTCTATATTGGAATCGTCAAAATTCAAAACGGTAGACATCTATGAAGAGCAAAAGAAGACATTATTATCGTTAAGGAAGACATTATAATTGCTACGCCAATAAATGACTCGTGATTAGGTCAATAAACTTTTTTTTTATAAATTAAGTAAATAATATATTTTAAATTATTTGAAATTAATAACAGTTTATTGCATAAATATTTTATTTATAACTAGTAAAAAAAATATTTTTCACGTAAATTTTCTTTTTATGACTAGTAAAAAGATACTTTGCACATAATAAGATTTTTTACTACGTAAATTATTTTTTATCGGTCGTATAAAATATTTACACGATAAAATATTATTTACTTTATATAATTTTAAAATATGTTATTTATTTAATTTAATTTAATTTTAGAAATCTGCTATTTACTATTATTTGGTTTTTTTTTTTTTCCTGTTTGGAGTTAGCATTGGTCGAGGACGGGGTCCAACAGAACTTTGGAAAGTTTCCTCATCTCTACATGTTTTTTTCTAGAGAAAGAAAAGTTGTGGCGTTGTGGCCTTTTCTTTTGTTGTGCGTTTTGTTTATTGTTGACTCGAGGAGGAAACAGATGAGTTTCTTGCAAAATCTTATTTGTACTTATTTACAAGCTTATGTATATTTGCTACAACATAATGAACTCTAAGTTATAGATGGTTTACAATTTGTTTCAAGGACATGTAAGTACCAATTACACCAACAAAAGACCCCGTCACCACAATTCCCATGATCATTGTCAATTCAAACCCGAAACTCCGAGCAGCTTTGTTAATCTTAAGGTAGAACAAGCAGGGCAACAGCATTGACACGGTAACACTCAGAAACGCGCCGATGAATGCCATTACGTAGCCAAAAAAGGGGACGATTAGAGCCACAATTACAGTGCTGAACACAATTAGTGTTCTAATTAGGATGCTAACACATCGGTTAATGTTGCGGAAAGGGTACGTGTCCTCAATGGCAGTGACAATAGGAGCAATTATAACTGCATACTTGGTAAGAGGATTGATTAGTGTGGTGTAAATTGCTATCTTACTACTGATTTTTCCTATAGGAAGATTTAATGTCACTTGAGACTTGAGGTAATCTCCAAACATCAAGTAGCCTAGGACGGCCATTGATCCATAGTTGATTGTGCTTGTGATAAAGCATACCACTAGTACCTGAAGTGAGGAACAAAACAGAAATGACTAAGGTCATAAAATATCCCAAATTATGAGAATTTTCAGATTAAAAAAATACAAAACATTATTTAATCTAAGACCATAAAGAGTAAAATTATTAGACACCGCCATGATAAAGAGATTTCTTTCTCTTTTTTTTTTTAATATAAAAGTTGAAGGATTTGAACTCTATATCTCAATATTGAAAATGAATGCGGATTTACACTAAAGTGAAAAAGAATATGCATGCGACTACCACTACAAAGAAATTTTTATACTAATTGAAAAATTTACCCATCTATCAAATCAAACCTAACGCCTCAAAAATAAAATATAACAAAAATCTGATCATACCCTACTACTCTAAAATTTCTTGTTCACCAAATATTTCTAATTTTTCTCAAACATCTTTTTTTCTTTTCTAGCTACCTTTGAAAATTGGGTTCTATCCTTCATGGAATTGCACAAAGTGGGAAAAACTGCATGGCCACAATAACAGAAAACAAACAAGCTTATAGTGGTGGGAATTCCTCCGAGCTTCAAAATCTCATCTCCTTGATGGAATCCAACGCCATCAAAAGCACCAGCCCACAGAACACACCCCACCACAAACACCGAAGCGAGGACCCCACCAGCGGACACATAGGCCAACACTCCCAAACTCCTCAGCCACGTTGTTGGCAATATCACAAGCGCAGTCAGAAGCATGAAACCTCTCTGACCTTTCATTTTCAGGCCTCCAATTCTCAAGCTTGTGTTGGGGAACAACTTGTCCAAGTTGTCACCTTCTAGTATGAGAAACTCGACGGCAACTAGGAACAGCTCTATGTACATGAAGACGGATATCACGGCTCGTCCTTTGCGTCCGAAGGCGGCCTCGCCGATATCCGGGTAGGTTTTGATGAGTGGGTTTGAGTCCATGCATCGCTTGAGAAGCAGCCCTGTGTACCAACAGAGGATGGCTACTGAGAAAAGGAGAGCTAAACTTAGCCACCCTCCTTGGGAAAGTGCATAAGGAATTGATAGTAGTCCCACACCTGAAAAATGGGACAAACAAGCTTGATCATATATTATTCACTATTTATGTAACATGCTGTAAATTAAGAAAAAGTGTGACGTGTGATACCTACTAGTTAAATTTTAGTGCATGTCATGAACAAAATATATAACCATAAAAGGCACAAATATTTTACACGTTTTCACACTTGTTATTAATTTAAATCAAGAATTAGGCACAACAATTTCCTCAATGGCCTTAAAAATGGGCCCTTTTTGTCTGGTAGCAAACATAACATATCAATAACACCACACCTGACTCCACCACAAGATGTAAAGTTAAAATCTTGTCACCCCAAATTTAGGGGGGAAAAAAGCCTTTGCGACATAATTATAGCTTGAAGTGTGTGTGTATTTATAGGAACAATTTTTTCATTTAAGAAAGAGAGACAAGGACCTGATAAAGCATTGATTCCATTGAAACAAGTTCTGAGGATTGTGGTTCCTTTGGTTGGTTCCTCTGGTAATTGTGAGAGCTGGTTTTGGTTGATCTCCATCCTGTCTGCTGCTTCTTGGAAATTCATCTTTTTTTTTTTTTTTGCCCACTTACACATTACAATTGCTGGTTTCATCATTCATGTGTGTGTTTATATAGGAGCAATCTGTTCTGGGGCTTATATTTCAAAGTGGGTGACAAACGAATCTCGTGAAAGGAAACAATGGGCCCGTTTTGTTTTTAATACAAAAGTAAAACGAGATTATTTTGATAATCATTCTGATACCGATTCTGAAATTGTGATTATTGATTTTTTAAGAGATTGTTTTGAATATAATAAAAAAGTGAATTTGTGTTTGGTTATAATTATTAATTAATATCTATTATAACATTGTTGATAAAGACTAGAAAATAAAAACAAAAAAGGATAAACAACTTTTAATTATTTTATAATTCTTTCACAAAAATCATTCTCACTGGGCCTGTTTGTTTGCGTTTTCATTTTCGTTTTTTAAAAAACAAAACCAAAAACGTTTTTGTCTTTTTGTGAAAATCAGAAAACGAAAAAAAGGTGTTTTCATTTTCTCGTTTTCATTTTCTGTTTTCTGAAAAACGGATTTCACTTTTTTTTTTTTTCATTTTCTTCCCTCTTTTCTGAAACCGTTTTTGTATTATATATGTTTATTTAATATATTATTATTTAATATATTTAATAATATTATTTATTTAATATTATTTATTTAATATTATTTAATATA
>NW_010361318.1:27048-32484 GCF_000414095.1 Morus notabilis | reverse complement strand
ATATATTATTATTTAATATATTATTATATGTTTTTAAAAATTAAACCACCAAACGCAGTTTCAGTTTTTTTTAAAACTGAAATCAATTTCTAAATAAAACTACCAAATGCATTTTTAGAAATAATTCAAAAATAAAACTAAAAACGTTTTTATTTTCATTTTCGTACAGAAAATAAAAACGTTTTGGAATCAATTCCAAACGCACCCACTGTTTTTTGTTTTCGTTTTCGTTTTCAAAACATTTATTAAACAAACACAATTTACAAACAGTTTTCATTTTTATACCTCAAAAGACGTGTAAAAACGTTTTAAAAAATAAATAAAAATCAAATCCAAACCTACCCAATACTTTTTCCTCTGAAAAGAACTCTATAATTGATAATGCGTATGAGTAGATAACCCATTCAAACACAGTTCAAAAACAAAAGTGTTATCTGCAATTGGGGATTGAAAAACATCAGTCAAGTTCCAAAAAAGTATATCCCACTACTCATCATATGTCACAACCAAATGCTTTTTAAATTATGGGCCAGGATCGAGGCACAGTTCCTTTTCTTCTGTTTGATAGGTTATATATACATATATAGATGTATATATGTGTGTATATATATGTATATGTAGGAGACGTGAGGCTTTCCACTCATCTTTCTCGTGCATTAGTTCTTCATGCAATTAAATAACTAGGCCCGTGGACATAATTATTACTTTTGTGGCATCGAGATGGAATCATGTGTAGGTCCTAGGGATCTACTATTTACTATTTGCATTAATATGAGTATGATGTGTGATTGAATTTTTAGATCATAGCTTGTAATAGCAGGCTTGTTGCTATATATACACATGTGTGCGCGCGCGCCTTAAATAGCGATTCATGAGTTTAACTCTTTCAATCTGAGTTGCTTGTCTTTTTGTCTTTTCAAAGGGTTAATGGCTAAATCGCTTCACCAAAGTAATTTTATAAATATTTCTATTATTAATTAGAGTGATCAGTACAAATAAAAACATATATGACATAAACAAGTGAGCTATATATCTTTTAATTTGTGGTTTTATAAATCCGGCCCTATAATGAAGGGGTACTGTTAGAGCGTAGAAATTCGTTAACAAAGATAATTCGGATTTAAAGACGAATAACGTGATTTTAGTGATCTAGAATACGATTAAGAAAGATTAAGAGAAATCATAAAATATGAACACACTGATTTATAGTGGTTCACCCTTTATTCAAGAGCTACGTTCACTGTGAGGGAAGAGAAATTCACTATGTTCTGAAAAAATGATTACATAATTCTTTCTCTGAGCACGCCCTTTCTTCATATATACCCCCTGCAACCTCTGTAATTTCTCCTATTTTATTCCGGGATATTTTTCCCACATTTTGGGATAATATCCCTGGTTGGTTGGGATTTCTGCCAATTAGTATAATTTTCTCACTTACTTCCCCACTAACTTCGCTTATTTTAATTATAAGTCACAAATCTCATAGCAGGTCCCGTATCTCTCTCGATTTTTCGTGGACTCGACTTCTTAGGCGCTCTCAGAGCCATCTCCACTTATAATTGATGGTGCGGCGACCTCTGTTTTTCTCAACTCAGCAGAGCGATCAACCGCCTTCATACGCTTTTCGTTTTACTTGCGTTCTACTCCCAAAAGAACCCTCGTCTGACGTGACAGCTAGGGCAAAACTGTCTCCTATCATTAAATGTCCTCATTTTATTACATGTGGGTCACATCTAATGTTCATATTAGGGTTTTAAGTTTTTACACTACAACAGGTACTATTGTATATTTTTTGTTTTCACCTTTTTTTTTTATAGAATATGTATAGTTTTCTATTAAGCACTAGCTAGCTAGATATAATAAACTAAGAACATAAAAATAAAAATTTAAACGGTCAAATCGATTACACATTGAGAAATTAACAAGCCTCATATCTGCCAGGTGACTGATACTTTAGTCAAGCTTCAAATTACCAATGATTTGGTTTAATTGCGAAAGCCATAAAAGGAAAGAAAAAAATAATGAAGAAAAAAGAAGAAGAAAACATTTAAACAAAGGTAGCTGAATCAGTTTCCAGTCATGACCTCAAAAACCACTTCTCCCATTATAATTTACCCACTCTTATATACATGCATTAGCTAGCCATTATGAAGTGGAAACACACACACGACACACATATGGATATGATTTTAATAGTTACTCTAATATTTATTAATTGATGGGTTATCATTGTTTAGCCGGGTTACTTCAATATTTACTAATCGATGAGTTATCGTTGTTTAGCGGTAAGATATTAATCCTATAATTATAATAAATTAGATAGTTGATAAAAAAAATTTATTACAACACGTCATCAAATTGCTATATTTAATGGGTGACAATCGATAAAACATAATCTTTAAAAACTCGTATATGTATATAATATATGTTAAAGTATAAAATTATTATTGGTCTACCTCCAAACAGCTTACGCTTTTGGGATGGATTAGTAAACTAACATGGTATCAGAGCGGGAGGTCCTGAGTTCAAACCCCCGTAATTGTACTCTTTATCCTCATTTAAAATTGTCATGTGTTGGGTGTTTAATATATCTCGGGCTTAAATATTCACGTGTTGGGCTTTCCAATTAATTTACCCACATGATTGCCTATTGTCCAGTCTACATGTGAGGGGTACTGTTAAAGTATAAAACTATTGTTGGTTCACCTCCTAACAACTTAAGCTTGGGACGAATTGGTAAACTAACAATATACACATATACGTCTAAGTCAATGTGTAGCCAATAACTGATATATTTAATTACTGTTTACAGCACTACTACTTGCATGGCCATCCACATATGTTGGGAGAGGACCTGTGCTTCCTGTAATCTATATATGCTCATTACTCACTTTCCATATACTCTCTTTCTTTCTGAAACGTGCTTAAATATTCTACACTACTTTCGAATGATTACATATACATTATAACGCATACTATATATATGTATGTATATATAGGTTTTTGTCCTCGTGTACTTCCTATCCACTCGATCAGTTACAAATATATATACAATTTAATTAATTCATATATTGCTGTCGGTTTATCCACACGTTATGGGATCCCGGACCTCATTTTCTATTTGCTGGTCGTGTAATTATAAGAGCAAAGTGGAACGCATAATTACTGGCTTTATCCACTATGTGCAGTGCAATTCAGTACTACTTTTTGGTGTTGCTGATATCCAGATATTACAATGTGTACGGGCATCCATATGTGTAACATGGTAGATAGAGGTGCTTGCCTTATTGCGCTGATGATTAAAAGATTATTTTTCGAAAGCCATAATATGATAAATGAAGTGAAAAAAGTATTGTAAATAAATATATAAAATAAAAGCTCAATGCATGGTACGTACTATTTCTTTGAATTCTACCACGCACACACATATATATAAAGGAACTTATGAGATATTATTATCTAGAAAGTTACTTATATATCTATAATTTATATTCATGAAATAATTACGTTGAAATAATGCTGAAAAGTATCATTAAGTAATATCTAACAACAACAAAAAATTGCTACTTGAACTAATTTATAATAAACTTTTTGTTTTTTAGAAAAAGTAATTAATTTTGGCTTTGTGACAATCAGACAGCCAACTTTAGAGCCCCGATTAATCAGTGGAGATGCTCTTTCACAAAGCCTAAGCAGAAAAGCCAAAATTCCCAAAGATGTTTAATTTATAGATAGGACGTCCCGCGAAATGTATGCAAACATAAAGTTACACACTTGTATATGTCCATGAAATGATATATTCCATTAAGATAAACTCGAAAGTCATAATGTAGTGTCGCTATATTCTTTATTTATGAGATTTCCATATCTGCGACTTTGCGTGCATGTTTTGAATTCTTCATGAAAACTGATGATTTCTTTTTATTTCCGGAACGAATGAAGTTGGTCCACTGATACATATTAGACTACCATTTTTAGCCAAATAGAAAAGCAAAGACTGGTCGATGTGAATATATATTCCAAACATTGGTCAAGCGAGCAGCGCCCAAATTAGCGGATGTCTACGCAAATTACCAAACAATCAGCGTGAAATTGCTCATTAATTCCATATACTTGTAAATGAAAAGGCCTCATCATGATGTGACCAAGGGAATCTTATAATTGGGTTGTATCTCGGGTGGAAATATATCACGTCTGGCAAAAAGTCGTATCAAGAGATCCACATCTTTTATTTTGAATATATAGATCTCAAATCACATGGATTCAGAATTATGATTCAGAAACATTTTCAATTTATACGTGTTTTTTGTGAGAAAAAACATTATAACGAGTCACGAACCATCATTTAAATCATGATACGAATGCTCATACCAAACACCCCAATAGATCTTTTACCTTTATTAGTTTTTTTTTCTTTTTTTTTTTTTTTACTTTATATGTCTGATTTCTTAAATCTCATTTATATCAAATATTAATCGAGTAGCTTGCAGTTTGAATATTGTAACACCTATCTTTTCGAGGGGGGACATACGCACACACTTGACACACAAGATGACCGAATATTACCTCCCCCTCCTCCCCTATTGTTTTTAGTAAGCTGAAGGACTTCATGAGAAGGGTCAAAGATAAAATAAAAAAAAACAAACAAAATAGAAGGGCCAAATCACATGATGGCAACTTCAAAACAAAAGGAAAAGCCCCAGCTAAGCATAAACTAGCAAACTGGCTCAATGGAGTATAACATCCAGACAACAGTCTAAAACACTCTAGGGCTGATAGGACCCCAACAACATAATCTATGAGCCGCAACATTTCCTGGCCTCAGTTCCTAAAGAAACATACAAAAAGAGAACTCACAAGCGCAGACAAACGAAAATCCTTGCAAATACTATGGAACTCCCATGCAATAATATATTCACTATATCACATTGGTAGCCAAAATCTTCAATAGCCTTCTTGGAGTCTCCATCAATCACATGCATGCTCAAATCCCAGAAACCCTCATTTAAGCCAAATAGCCCAAAACTCGAGCATCAGCATCTCCATCCGCGACCGAGTCCTTCTCACAATAACTAACCCAAGTCTCCACAATCCGTCAAATCTGGCACCAACACTACAAGCCGTGCGCGCACGAATTTCATCCCCAAATCTTGCATCAAAAAAAAAATTGAGCTCAACACGGCACCCCAAAAGGTCTAGGCAAAAATTCATAATAAGCTTCATTTCTAAACTTCCAAATAGCTTCCAAGATTCGTATATAATAAGATCCACAAAAGCATAGCTATCCACAAAGTGGCAGAGCCAGAAAATTTTTTCAAACAACAATACAATAATTTTAATTTAGTTTATTGCACTTTCCAAGTTTTACAGTAGATTTATATAATAATATAGTTGATTTTTTGGTTATTGGCAAATTAGGAGAAACTTTGTAAATAT
>NW_010361318.1:22050-27025 GCF_000414095.1 Morus notabilis | reverse complement strand
ATATATATATATTGGGCTTGAGATGTAAAGGAGACATTTGGGTGGGGAGGGCAGCTGCCCCCCGGCCCAACGTGGCTGGCCACTGATAGCATCCTATCTAAAGCCATTGCAACGGGAAAACCACAGGGCCTTGGCAAATAAACGACAAGATATATCTATGGTAGATCTAGATGAAAGCCCTTCTAGCAAAGAGCATATAAAAACTTATGCATTTTCTTAAATATATGTTGTAAAATTGTTACCCTCATTTCCGCATTTATATATAACTTAAAGAAAGAAAGAATTTTAAGATAAGAGCACAAAACTATAATGTTATGCTTGGTAGGATGGATAGAAAAGAGAAAAGAAAGAGAAGTAAAATAATTTTCTTTAATATTGTTTGGTAGAAGAGGAAGAAAAGTGAAAAGAAAATGTTAAATTTAAGGCATTTTACAGTAATACTAACTTTTTCTCTCCTATTTTCTTTCGAAAGTTGAAATGATTAAAAATTAGTAACCCTATAAATTTTTATTTTTCTTTCTTCTTCATTTTCTCTTTAGCAAACTTCTTAAAATTTCATTTTTCTTTTCAAAATCCTTTATCTATTTTTTTTCCTCTCTCTTTTCCACCCTACCAAGCAAAGGTGATTCAAAAGAAGCGTATTTACTAGTTTTCTGTATGTTCTATCTTGTATTGCACCATCCAAGTTCGACCTTGACCTTTAGTTAAGCATTTTTCCTTGGTTTGTATTTGACAATGTGTGTCCTGTATCCTTCAAGTATTCTTTTGGGCTTGATTAGCAAGATAAAAAGTGTTCTTTTGGGCTCAAAATGCTCGTATCTCGGTCCAAACTTTGAAACTGCTCACAGGCTAAAAACTTTTTCCCTTGCTCTCCTCAGCTTGGGCCAATTTTACTGTGTAGCCGAATTCTTGCATAATTTAGAAAGAAAATGGAGGAATCTTGTATTATTTTCCTCCTTTTTTATTATTATTTACGTTGGAAGCCAATTTTCCCTTAAAACTAGGACTAGCCATATATCACAAGTCGTGATTCATGGTCACTTGCCATCGGCGGCCGCGCAACGGCGAATGAATTACCCAAATTGAAGGGGTGCGCGACTGGTCACCTATAAAGTTACTGTAGTGTATGTGAAAAGGAGACGGGAACCGATATAGTTAGAAACCAAAATTGTTGCTGAAATTTTTTTTTTTAAAAAATACTAACGTCACTTTTTCTATCACCCTCTGCAGTTTAAGACATGTTAAACAATAAATACAGAGATTAAAAAGTGACAAAAAAATAATACTAACATCTCTAGAAAAACTTTAGCAGTAGCCATCAAAGTAAAACGTTCATCGATGAAAGTGATAATACTCATAATTTGAGAACTAATAGTATGTAATTATTTAAGTAAAGACTTTTTAATAAAATTAATACATGTAATTTGGCAAACACTCACTACTTTACGTCACAATTGCTTTTCTCCTTCAGTAAAGCTAGCAACAATTTCTTCCGAAGTCCAGAGCATTATCGAGTTAGTCTTGTAGCCCGTCGTCGATATATCAATGCTCCGAGTATTAGGATGGTAATTTCATCCTTTCGAAAAAAGAAGTGCCAGTGTATGATGGTCCTTAAACTTTTAGAGCTCGTTTAGTTGGAGAATTCGAAATCTGATTCGAATTATAGTTCATAATTCGTTACAGTATTTTCTCTCACAAAAAAACACAAGTAAATCGAAAATGGTTATAATCTCATGGTTCTAATCCATAAACTAAACGGGCTCATTTATGATGATTTAGTCCTTAATTTAATTGTATGGCCAAAATTTCTCTCATTTAAATTTTAACGCCATTAGCGGTCTCTAAATTAAATCCCCCTCAATAACTACAAGGGATTGACGATGATAAGGATCATTGATGCTACTAAAATTTAACTCGAGGGAGATTTTTGTCTATAAAATTAAATCAGGGACCAAACCGTTATAAACAAAAAAGTTCGGGGGCATGTAATGATTAATACAAAAATGAATGATAATTAAAAAATTAGAAAAGAGTAAAAAATTAAAAAAAAAAAAAATTAAAAAAAAAAAAAAAAAAAAAGGGGTTCAAACCGGCCAAACGTGAAAAGTGAAAAGGAGGGGAACGAACGACGAGTGTTTTCTTACGCGCAGCTTTTCAGAAAGAGAGAGAAACACAAAAAATAATAATAATAATTTAAAAAAAAACCGTAACGTCTTCTATACCGATCAGACCAACGAGAGGCGAGAGGTTTGACACAGACTTCAGACCCCGAAGAGAGAGAGAGAGGGCGAAAGCTGGACGACTGCCCTCTCCTTCTCCGATCTATCAAAAATTCAAAACAAAAAAAAAAAAGAAACAGAATCTATTGTTTTTTTTTTTTTTTTTTTCCAGAAAGAAGAATTCTTTACAATTACATGACTTTCGTGCTTTCTCTCCTCTCCATCTCCATCTCCACCACCCTCTTGAATGCGACGGTCGAATGCCCGTAAGCGGGTCGTTCATTCAAGACCTCCTCCTATGGATCCGGTAAAGCTCCCCGTCCGACCCGCCACCCGATCCAACCTCTTCTCCCGGGCCCACCACCCCAAGCACTCCTTCTCCTCCGCCGCCGCCTCCAAATCCGGCCTCTTCTTCATCCTCCTCTCGCTCGCGATCGCCCTCGCTCTTCTTCTCTGCTACTTCTTCGTCCAGGCCCGGGCCTCGCGGGGCATCGCGAAGAGGCGGTACGGGATCGTCATCGACGGCGGCAGCACCGGTACGCGGATCCACGTGTTCCAGTACGAGGTTGTTTCGGCGGCGGAGGATCGGACCGCGGCGTTCGATTTCAGCGGCGAGGGACTGGCGTCATTTAGGGTTAATCCGGGGCTCTCGGCGTATTCGGAGGATCCGGAGTCAGCGGGCGGGTCGTTGACGGAGCTTCTCGAGTTTGGGAAGGGGAGGGTTCCAAAGGATCTATGGAGGGAGACTGATGTTAGGCTGATGGCCACGGCGGGGCTCCGGTTGCTGGATTCGGAGGTTCGGGATCGGATTCTGGATTCGTGTAGAAAGAAGATTAGGGATTCCGGGTTTAAGTTTCGGGACGAGTGGGCTTCGGTGATCACCGGTATGCTTTTCTTTTCTTTGAAACTCTTTTCTGTTGAGGAATTTAGATATGATAGAAATGGGCTTATGGATGCGTAATGCACAAGTTATTTATCAAAATGCGAGTTTGTTTGATGTTTAGAAACGGTGGAAAGTGAAGGAAAAGAGAATGTGATATTTGTTGTTGCTTGAATTGTGTTTGTTTGGAGTCTGTTGGTTTAAGTATTGGATCTCCATTAGAGTAGAACACCTGGAATCTGGGGCAAGCTTCTTGAGATTTGTCATTTCCTTGCTATCGCTGATAATCTCTTAGGTTCAGTATCTCATTGAAGACCAGGAAAAACTTTGCTTTGTTGGGTTTATCAGTTTAGTCAGTTGACTTCTAAACCACCTATCCAACATATTTGCAAAACTGCGTTATTTATGTTGTGTATAGTTTTTATGGTTCTTGTTGAAAGAAGAACCCATTTTTAAACTGGTAGTTGGAATTCGGGGGTTAATTTTATCTTGACCATCCTAATGTTCATTTTTTTGTTTCTGAGCATCTTTCAAGAGGCTTAATTTTGAAATCTTCATTTGTCTTAGGCTCTGATGAAGGGATGTATGCTTGGGTTGTCGCAAACTATGCCCTTGGTTCTCTTGGAGGCGATCCTCTTCGGACTACTGGAATTATTGAACTGGGTGGAGCTTCTGCCCAGGTTTAGTCCCACTTTCTTTCTTTGCCTAATCTCCTCGAATGGGGGAATTCTATTTTCATAGTATCATGATTCAGCATTCAAGTTATATTTCCAATTCACCACTGCATAATTGCAAGTTCATTTAGTGAAAATTCAAAGCATGCCTCTAGAGTAGGCTATAATTTAAGAATCAAGTTCTGACACACACCTTTCCCCTTTAGTCCAAACTCCGAAGAAGGAATTCTATAAATTTTTTCTTGGATCGCATGGTGTGGAAGCAGTTGATAATGGATGCTATTAATATGAATGTCTGGTGTGCTCTTATTGCAGGTCACTTTCGTTTCTAATGAGCCAATGCCTTCCGAGTATTCCCAAGTTGTTACATTTAAGAATATTACTTACAATCTCTACAGTCATAGCTTTCTTCATTTTGGTCAGGTAATTGTCAATTTTTTTCTAATTGTGTGTATTTGTCTATCAACATGCTTATCTTAACAAAATGAGTAAAATGTCTAGGTTTGATGTGAATCAAATCTTTTGCATTTACTTTGAGGAAAGACATGGTTTTTCTCTTTTTTTTTTTATGAAGTAACTTCCAAACATTATCTTTTAGTTTCTTGCCTGTTGTTTCTGGATAAAAAAACGTGACTATTTTTCTTTGAGTTTACTTGAACCAATCTATTTGATGATTTTCGTGTCTGTGTGAAATAGGGTTGGCCACTTTAATTGCAGTAACTTTCTTCCAAGATTTCTGTTGGATGAAATTTATTAAGGAGCTAAGATATGGTTTAGATGTTTTAACTAGTTTGATTTTGCCCTTTGCAGAATGTTGCTTATGACTCATTGAGGGAAGCACTTACTTCGGGAGAGTTTAATTTGGGTAAAGAAACATGCTTTTCCTTAAAATATTGTTCATTTGTGCTGAATTACAAGGCTTAGTTTGGTAGTGCTGTAGATTTTGGAAAAATTACTTTTAGTTGTGCTGAAGGAAGAAGCAGCTATTACAAAAAGCAGCTGAGTGTTTGGTAAACTATAATTATAGTAGCTATAATGGTTTCAAAATCAGTGTAATAACATTTGGTAAATTATGAGGTTGAATTATTGTAAATAATAAAAAATTACGACGATATTATATTATATTATAATATAATATATATAATTACAAAATAATGTATATTTATTATTATATTTAATATAATACAATAAAACTATTATTA
>NW_010361318.1:0-21811 GCF_000414095.1 Morus notabilis | reverse complement strand
AAAATAATAATTATAATATTATTATAATATCATATTATATGATAAAATAATAATATTAGAGTTATTAATATAATTATGATATTATTTGTTACAATATTACTATTATATTATATTACGAGTCTGAATTTTAGATTGGAAAGATTGTAAATTTTAAATTTCATTAGGGGTATTATAAAAGTTTCGTTAATTGTACTATGTTGATTTCCGCACAATCTAAAAGCTAAAGTTGTCTTTAGGCTGCTTCTGATTTTGGTTGTAGATTCTTAAAAAATTCTTCATAAAAGCACTTTTGAGAAGATTTACCCAACACTAAAATTAGTTTCTGCTACAAGCAGAAGTTGATTTTGGGGGGGCAAAGCAATACCAAACTAAGCCAATATCTTATTACAGTTCGCAGAATTCTTCAAAAAGTACTTTTGAGAAGATTTACCAAACACTAAAATCAGTTTCTACTATAAGTAGAAGCTAATTTTGGGAGGAAAATGCAATACCAAACTAAGCCAATATCTTATTACAGTTTGCGGAATTCTTCAAAAAATATTTTTGAGAAGATTTACCAAATACTAAAATCAACTTCTATTACAAGCAGAAGTTGATTTTGGGAGGGAAAAGCAATACCAAACTAAGCCAATATCTTATTACAGTTTGTGGAATTGAATAGTTTGTCTCAAATTCTTATACCTTCCCCATTAATGCAGCTGCTAAATCTCTTCAGGAGGGGAAGTCAGTGGATCCTTGTACTCCCAAAGGATATTTACACGACTCAGAGTCGTGGGGACTCTCTCCAGGTTTGCATGATGAAAAAACTAGGTTATCAACTCTTCAATCTGAGGGGAACTTCTCAGAATGCAGATCTGCTGCATTAATGATGTTGCAAAAAGGAAAAGGTGAGAACTGCTCGCTGTTCTACATTGTTTCATTTTACAATAACAAATCTTCTATTTGTTTTTTTTTTAATATGTATTTATCTGAGATGCAGAGAAGTGCTCTTATCAGCATTGCTATATAGGATCAACTTTCCTACCAAAGCTCCGGGGGAAATTTTTGGCAACAGAAAATTTCTTCCACACATCCGAGGTTTGTGGTCATATACTTCTTCATTGTTTAGTCTTGCAGGCTTTCCTATTTGTCATGCTTTTAAATGTTCTTAACTGTGAATCCATTTGTGAGAAGAAAAAGTAGTACTTACTGCCTTCTTAAGACCTTTTATTGATTTGATTTCTTATGCCTTTCTTTTATTTGTTTGTTACTTATCAGTTTTTTGGTTTGGGTCAAAAGTCATTTCTTCCTGACCTGATTATGGCTGGACAACAATTTTGTGGACAAGACTGGTCAAAGTTGAAGAAGAGATACGACTTTCTTCATGAGGAAGATTTGAGACACTACTGCTTCTCTTCTGCTTATATTGTGGCTCTACTTCATGACAGTCTTGGAATTGCTTTGGATGAAGAAAGGTATATTGCATACTTTACTTCAGTATCACATCCTCTTTGAATAAAGAGAGCCTACTTGTTCAACTGACATATAGAGACCTAAATCTCTTGTAACGTTCCTTGCATGAGACTGGCTTTAGTCCAATTCCCCAATACCGGTCATTTAATATGGCTGCCCGATGATTATTTCCACATAGTGTACCCAGAAATGCATTATGCTTCACTGCTTGTTTTGAAGCCTAATAAAATGCATAGCCCTCAATATCATATTTCTGAAATTTAGAAAATATACCTATATGTTTCAGTTATTCCCCACTCCTCTTTGTGCCTTCTACGTTATGCATGTCTTTTTACACGTTTGATGTGCGCACACGTCTGTATTTTTGTTCCATGCCCTTGTCGTACATGGGCATTAGATTTCATGTTCAATTTTGTATTCAATTGATTAATTGTGTCGGTTGTAATTACTCTTGAGCAGGATTACAGTTGCAAGTCAGGTGGAAGACATTCCACTTGACTGGGCTTTGGGAGCCTTCATTTTGCAAACCACTGCTATTTTGGAAGCTGAGCACCCTAACTGGATTGCCACTGTCATCAGTGAGGACTCGACGACACTCATCTCACTAATTGTTGTCTTTGCAATATTGATGTTTACGGCATGGTCTGTATCGAAGTGGCGGAAACCACAGTTGAAGACAATTTATGATCTGGAGAAAGGACGGTATATAGTCACTCGTGTTGGTAGATGTCGGTAGATTCTTTTGAAAGGTAATTTCATAATATGTTTCGCCAATCAGTATAGAACATTGTTCTAGTTATGACACTCCGTCCAAGCTGCTTAAGCATGCTAAGGTTAGCATCTGGTACCAAGGTCAGGATCAACTATAAATGATGTCAGTACATTTGGGTCAGATCAGAATGCAGGGCGACCTGTGCAAGAGCTAGAATAGAAAGATTGAACTACCATTTTGTGTTTAGTGGAAAACTAAGATCTCATCTACATTCCATTTTGACGGTGGAAGGTTCGTTTTGGGAAAGCTACAGTCGGGGATGTTGGACGGTGTGCCATTTTGAATGATAGTATATGATTTAGATATGCTTTTTTCACACTCAAATACTCATTCCATCCATAGCTATAAGCGATTGGTTTTATCATTTACCACAGTAAGAATTAATATATTTTCTTTCTTTTTTTTTCCTTGAATAGATGATCAATGTTCAGTCTTCAATTTCCTATGATTCATTGTATCGAGATCACTACTAATGTAAATTATTGTGGAATATTTTGACCACAGAGACATGAAACCTTTATTGCTTGCTATTCAAGAGTCAGGACCCTAAAAAGATAATTCCTACTTAAGCCAACGTTTAATGGATGTTTTCTTTTAAATCCAAAGTTTTCTCCTTTAGAAAGCATCCTTGCGGTACGATTATAAGGGTTTCTTCTAAATTAAAAATAATAATTCTCTCATACCCTACCTGTGGAACACCATTCCGAGGTTGAACCGTCAAATCTTTACAAATTTCTATTAATCTGTGATACTTTCATATTTTAATGTGATTATGACCCGTTTAATTATTCAAAATCACACACTCCCACAATGGTATTATATGAATAATTAAACACTCCCACCATGGTATGATATGAATAATTAAACACTTCCATTATAGTATGATATGAATAATTAAACACTCACTATGGTATGATATTCTTTTGTCTTAGAAAGCGCCATAAATAGATGTTCAAAGTATTTTCCTGACGTATTGCATTAATTGGTTCAAAGACTAGAACTTTTGGAAGATGCTCATTCAAACCGGAGCTACGTTCGGGCATATAGGACCAACATTTGACAAAAAGAAAGAGGTGGAGGGTGGTGCCAGATCAACCCTCAGGAGGTCCATATGGATAGGAACTTGGAGTTCTTTTTTAATAAAAGGAGGGAATTGGAGGAAGAGAAGAAGAGATGAGAGGAGGGAAACGGTCCATATCAAGATTGTAAATGCAAACGACTGGTCTACGTGGCAATGGACTTCCTCTGGAAAGGCAGGATATAAAGTTTGATCGTTGAACAGAACAGTGAACATATATATATATATATATATAAGGAAAACTGAAATCATTGAATCAAGCCAAGTAAAGTTCTCGAAAAGTTGTGAGGAAATGAACATGTTTGACCAGGAAGAGTGGAGTAAGATGTACTCTCTAGGTGAACCATGCGTGGTGTGATATAAATACGGCAGTTCTGTATACATGTAATGTATTAACCCATCTCTATATACGCGTATAGTGTACTTTTTAACTCTTGTAAAGTTCCTAAAAGACCGTTCATGGAAACTCTTTAATCTTGGATTATTTTCATCCGTCGTTTTTAAAGTTTAGCGTGTTTGTATTTTGTTTCTAAACTTTAAAAATTTACAATTTTATCCCCTAAATTTTAAATTAGTTTTATTTAACCCCATTTGTTCGAAATTATGTTAAAAATATGCATTTAAAAGTGTTAAGTGTGGTCAAGTGGTCTTTTTATATTTATTTTAAAGGAAATTTTATAGAAAGATTAGAGTGCGTTTGGTTGTGAATTCGTATCATAATTCGGATCATTATTTGTGGTTCGTTACTGTATTTTTTTTATAAAAAACACACGTAAATTGAAAATAATTCTGAATCATGATTATGAATTCATCAATTAAACGTCTATTTAATTTCTTTTTTTTCTCTATTTTAACAAAAATTTGAATAGAGAAGTGGGGTTAATTTAAAATTAAGAGAATAAAAATGAAAGTTTTAAAAATTTAGAGAGTAAAATAAAAATAATTGTAAAATTCAAGAGCAACGTGTACGTCTTAATTGTGATTTCCGTTTTCCACCGCTGCTTCCTAGAGAGACGGGGAATCAAATAACACTTAAAAGGAAGCCAAATGATATTTTCACCTTTCTGTCTTTTGTGTCTCTATGTACTTCAATTTTCTCTCTCTTTGTATTTCACTTCTCAATGAGGTCAAGCTTGGCAATGATTTCTCCCTCTCTGTTTTTTTTTTTTTTTTTTTTTGGCCCTTTTGGCTGAAGCGTGAAAGGCAATGATATCTTTTGGGTGTAAGAAAACATAATGAGTTACGCGTCTATACTGTTGTAATTGAAAGAGGCTGCTTTATGGCCCTAGTAGTAGTGAAAAGATAATCGCTATCATTTAGAAGCAATATGAACAGCCATCCAATTTTGTCTTCAAATTAATGGGCTTTTTTTTCACTAAAAAGGAAAAAAAGACAAATATTTTTATACTCATGAGTATAAATTTTTATTTTTTATTTTTAAAAATATTAATTTTAATTATATAATTATATTAATAAAAAATAAGGTGTGATCTAGAATACACTCTAAGTGGCTCTCTCTATTCTAACTCTGTTGGCCAGGATTGAATATAGATTCTACCTAGGGGTTATATTTCCTTTTCCTTTCATTTTCTATTCTTTATTTTTTTCCCCTTTTTTCCCTGGAAAGTGTTGGAATTTTAAAAATGTAGAAAATGATCCATATCCGCAAAAGTTAGAGCCACGCTTTCATAATTGTGGGAGAGTCTTCACATATTAATGTTGGCAACTGGTAGAGCTTGATGGGTTTTGGTCGGTTCAAAGAATTGGCCAATCTTAATTATTGCCACCCCTAATCATTCTCACTGTTGTTACAATACTTGAATTTTACTATTAGAACAAAAACCAAAACAAAAATTATTATCCACGTGTTTAAAAGGATTACAAATAAAACTTAACTAGAGTTGCAAATTATAGGACGTCGACATTAGAACAATATCATCATTTTTTTTTAGAATTAAAAATTGTTATCACTAAATCAAAGCATCTAATACAATAACTCCTTTTAGAGAGCGACGCGATTCCCACAACATAAAAGATCAAGGTGAGTTATTGTATTAGCTTCCCTAAATATATGATTTTGTCATAACTCATCAAAAATAAGAAAATATACAACACATCTCATAACAAAAACCAAACTTTTTGTAATTCAAAGTATTAATATTAAGTTTGAGCTTGAACAAAAACCAAACGCGAGAAGAGTATCCAAGTAAAGGAATCTAATAAGCTCTCTACACTCTCACATTTAGTTAGTGTATTTATATCATGATTTGAATTATAATTCGTGATTTATTATAATATTTTTTTTTATAAAAAATACACATAAATTGAGAATAATTATGAATTCATAAACTAAATTGAGCGCAGCTTCTTAAAATTGTTAGGATTTTCTCAAGCTCTAATCTTGTGCCTCCATGGAGGATCAAACTGTAGGAAGCAAGGGCCCTGGGAGGGTGAATGTGATGGATTCACTGGAGCAGTCGGTATCGGTGCAAGAATATGAGGACATGTTCCTCGATTTGGTTCCTTCGGAGGAGTTGGGTGTGGCCTTTTCCAAAAAGGCCCTATGTCAGGTTATTTCCAAGAAACCTCTCCCCGAGTTTCTCTTAAGAAACGCTAAAGGAAGTTCGGTGGAACCTGGTGGACATGGGTAAAGGTGTGCTGGGGCTTTTCTTCGACAAGGATGAAGAATGTTCGAGGATTTTTGACCGGAGGCCATGTAATGTTCAAGGTGCATGCTTAATGCTAAAGCAATGGCCAGAAACTGGACGGTGGGAGGATGCTGGTTTTTCCACAACAACTTTCTGGGTTCAAGCTCATGGCTTGCCGGTTTTCTACAACTCAGAGGATAATACGACGCGCGTGGCAATGAAAGTTGGCATCAAAGGGACAGAGTTTCAGATCTGGAAGTTCCCGAAAGGAGCCCACCGGAGATTCATGAGGTTCAGAGTTGAGGTCTATGGCCAGGAGCCGCTACCGGGAGGCTATTTCCAGAAGCCTCCATTGGGGGGAAGACCATCATACTGGGTTCAAATGAAATACGAGAAGTTGCCTTTAATTTGTTTCAAATGTGGCAGGATCGATCGTGAAGAAAAGGGTCGTGCTTCTGTGATAGCGCTAACTCAGACGTGTGGAGGCAAACAGGTTCAACTTTATGGCCCGTGGATGAGATCCGATACTGGAGAGACTTGCTTCATAAGTGTGAAAGCGACAGACGATGAGGCGGTGGCGGCTGCCAGTATGGGGATGTAAGGTATATCAGTTCAGGGAATTTCAAAATCAAAAGCCCTCCTTTCCTGTTTCCGGCAGCGACGGCGATGGCGCAAAGATAATCTTTACGGAGGATGCCACCCCTGCCACAAGGGACAAAGCCAGGTAGTGGAGTTGTACGAGAAGGTACTGAGGTAGTGGATTCGCCATCGGTCAGGTAATAGAGCTGTACGAGAATGTATTGAGATAGTGAATTCTCTATCTAGTGAGGAGTCCTTAACAGATACTCTATCAGAGCTTGAATAAAGGTGGTGCTAATGTAGAGGATAAAATTACTATTATTAGATGCTAGAAATCCCACGTGTCGGTTTTTCGATTTTGTTGAACAGTCATTTGGAATTAACGAACTTGGAGCTGGGCTCAAACCCGTCAAGAAAGGGGGAGGAACCGGTCATTTTACACGGCATTACACCAATGAAATGACAAAATTACCCTCGAAGACTATAAAGAAAATTATCACCGAACTCCTTTCGAGACGTTCGATAAAGCCGAAGACACAAAGAGGTACTATAAATAGCAACAAACGAACCAATTTATTTTCTCCAATCCAATATTGTCCTTAAAAAAGAAATTAAAAAACAGACAATTCTCTCTCTCTCTCTCTCCCCCCCCCCCCGATTTGTTCGCTCCGTCATTCACGCGCTTTCGTAGCTGATTTCCAGGTAATAACAAAGGGGAAATATTTTCCCATCGGGTTTTCTCTCGTTTTCTGTTCTCGGAAACCTCTGATCCGCTGCCTTGTCCGGCGTGATCCTGGGTTTCCAGGGCTCAATTTGACTATAATTCCTTGGGGTTTTCTTATCTTCTCCTTTTCTGCTGATTAATTGAAGTTTCTGAATGTTGAATGCTGTGAATTAGGGTTTCGTCTTCTTCATTTTTTTGGGGTGTTTTGAGTAGCGATGAGCGACCACATGGTGGTGTTTGTTGACCGTCTGATCAGGCCGGTGGCCGTGCAATCGGCGGCGGAATCGTCCGAGGTTTCTGGTTCCGGGCCGGTCGACGGCGGTGCTGATGGCGGCCCAGGCCCAAACGCAGCTGGCCCAGGCCCATCCTCTTCGGCGACGGATGAGAAGCAAGAGGATGAGGAGGGTTTGGGCGAGGAGGAACCGCTGATTCAGACGGCGGAGTGTCGCATTTGCCAGGAGGAGGACAGCCTCAAGGATTTGGAGACTCCTTGCGCTTGTAGTGGTAGCCTCAAGGTTATATTTTTATGATTATATCTTTTTTAATTATTGTGTTATATATATATGCTGGATTGCGTGATTTGAATTCTTTCATGTTTGAAGTCTTATTAGGTGTTTGTATTTCTCCAGAATTTGCTTAATGGTTTGTAAAGGTTTCAATTTGAATTATTTCATCTTTGAGGTGTTATTGGGTATTTGATTTCACTGGAATTTGCGTGTTGTGGTTTGTAAAAGGTTTCAATTACTTGCTTCATCTTTGAGGTGTTATTGGGTGTTTGGTTTCTCTAGAATTTGCGTATTGTGGTTTGTAAAAGTTTCAATTTGATTTCTTTCATCTTTGAGGTGTTATTGGGTGTTTGATTGCGTATTGTGGTTTGTAAAGGTTTCAACTTTTCCTTGTTTTGTTTGCACGTCTGTGGGTGGTGACAATCCACGCCGGATTTGCGTGATGTATTGGATGAACTTTTTTGTTGGAAATGGTTAGGATGTTGATAATGTTGAATAAGTGCTTTAAAGTTGAAAATTAAATGGGTTTTTTTTTTCTTTTAAGGACAAGATAGAAGATGATGGATGCTTGATTGTAGATGTTTGTAAATTGTAATGACAGAAGGGCGAAGGCATATTAATTTTCTGTTTTTCTCGACCTTGTCAAATCTACGGTCAGATTTGCTAAATAGAGTGAAATGTTGTAGTTTCAGAGGATGTTTAAGTTTCTATTTATGGAGATGTGTAGAGGTTTACATGAATATGAGTGTCTATATAACTTCTTGTTTTGGCCTTAACCTGTTGCACAAGGTTAAATCTTTTTTTTTTTCCCCTCTCTATATGTGTTTTTCCTTGTGGAGTTGGATATCACCTCAGATTTGATATTGTTCCCCTAAACAAAGAACAAACATGTACCTTCAAATTTTTCCCTTGTATTTCTGCCCGCATCTCCATTTGTTAGTTTGGTTTCTGATGCAAATTAAACATACTTTGTTCAGTATGCTCATAGGAAGTGTGTTCAGCACTGGTGCAATGAGAAAGGTGATACAATTTGTGAGATTTGCCATCAGGTAGGCTATTAATTTGTTTTCCTTTAGCCTTCTAAAGTATGTTATTTCATAAGTTGTGCCTCTTAACGCTTATTAGCATTGATGGCTGCAGCCTTACCAACCTGGTTATACTGCACCTCCTCCACCACCTCCTGATGAAACTGCCATTGAGATTGGGTATGTATTATACAGCTTTCTTATTTTTAATAGTTGACTTGTGCTTTGAGTGAGAGTGATTTAATGATGTTCATATCGTGTATATTTCTTGCAGTGGAGGGTGGACAATATCTGGCACTCCGTTGGAGTTGGATCCTCGTCTCTTGGCAATTGCAGAGGCAGAACGTCATTTTCTGGAAGCTGAGTATGATGACTACGCTGCTTCTAGTGCCAGTGGAGCTGCATATTGCCGTTCAGTTGCCCTTATTGTAAGCTCATGTATTTCTAAGTTGTTATATCCTAGTGAGGATTTGAAGTCATCCATCTTGGAAACAGGCCTGATTTTTACGTGAACGTTCTCTCTTTTGGCAGTTAATGGCCCTTCTTCTCTTGCGGCATGCATTGGGTATTACAGATGCTGACGCTGATACTGAAGATGAAACATCTGCTTTTTTCTCTGTAAGTAGAACTGCGCTGGCATTCTTGTTATGAAGTAATCCGTTGATGCTTAACTACTAGACCTCAACTCGTTTCGTGTTTCATATTTTGATAATAAAATTAATTGATGCTTTGCAGCTTTTCTTGCTCCGTGCTGCTGGATTTCTTCTTCCTTGCTACATTATGGCTTGGGCCATCAGTATGTTACAGCGTAGAAGGCAAAGACAGGTAAACAACATTGCCTCCACTTTTCTGCTCTACTCTCATTAGGGTATTTCTTTATTTTCAAACTTTCCTTTGGTTAATTTTCTAGAATAATTTTGTGAAACAGGAGGCTGCAGCATTGGCAGCGACGCAAGTAGCTTTTGTCCTGCAATCTGGGCAACGTGGGGGACTGCAATTTGCAATAGCATCCGGACGGCCAGCACCATCAGGACCCACGGTTGCCTCACCCCAAGAGGCTGTTTAATGTTGTTGTATATGGGCAGCAAGAAATTCCTGAGTTGAATGTGGCGCATTTGGGAGGGTGATTCAGCGGAATGTGATGAAAAATAAATGGAAAACCTTTCCTTCGTTTAAACGTATAAATAGATTTTTTTTTAATGGATGATTAGATATTTAAAAGAAGAGAAATTGTTAACGTGACCGTGTGAAATTCTAATTTCATCGTCAAATTGGCCATGGCTACCCCATGTTGGTTCTGCTTTTGATGTCTTTCTCTGTTTTCCATGTATATATCGATTTCAATCAGAGAAAAATTTATATTAGCTCAAACATGTTGGTTGTTATTTGGAATGTGTTCATGTCGTCTGTCATGTTCAACATAAACATCTGTATCTAGCTGTATTTCATATTTTTGTGGTCATCATTATCGTTTTCTTTTTTCCTTTTCTAACGAATTTTTGCAATCATCCGTCTTAGCTGTAAATTGATTGGAAAATTTAGGTTTTGTTAATTTCACCGATTTGAGTTTTCAATTATAGTTTTATTAGTTAAAAGTTATCATAAAAAGTCATATTTAATTAATTTTGTTACAGTTAAAAGTTTTTATATAATTACATTTTAGTTTGAATTAAAAATTTGAATTAATGAACTGAATGAGGTTTTAATGGGTGTGATTGGAATTGTTTTTAAAAATATTTTTATACGTCTTTTGAGGCACGAAATTAAAAATGATTTATCAATCGCGTTTGTTTAATAAATATTTTAAAAATAGAAATGAAAATAAAAAATAATAAGAATAATTTTTGTAAAGAAAGTATAACGTTTTCATTTTTTAGTACTTATTAACAAAATTTTATTTAATAATTAATAATTAATAAATATATATATACTTAATAACTAATAAATAGACAGTAATTATTTAATTATTAATTAACTATTAATTTTTTACTATTAAGTTTATAATTTTATTAATTAAATAATAAATAATATAGTAATTAATTATTTAGTTAAAGATTAATTATCAAAAATTAATTATATAACATATTAACAATAAAACAAGTAATAATAGGTTATTAAATAAATAACTAATAACTAATTCAATTAATAATTAATATTAAATTATATATCAATATGTAATATACTAATCAATAATAATTAATAATATAAAATAAATAATTACTAAAAATGAGCTACTCTGGGAATTCGGATTATGGTGGGGTCAAAAGAGATGGCAATGGGAATATTAATAAATTGTGTATATACTAATTATTTTTCTTAATACACTAATTAATTATTTATAATCTAATAAATATGAGTATATTACTAATATAATAATTACTTATAATTAATTACTAATTACTATTTTTTAATTATTTTACATATTAATTTATTATATATATAGTTTAATTATGAATGTACTCATTAATGATAAATTATTATTCATTATTATTATTATATTATTAATATATTAATTTTTATTTGCTAAATAATTATCAATTATTAATTACTTAATATATTATTTTAAGATTATTAATTATTTGTACTCAAAACAAACATAAATGTAATCAAACACGATTTCACTTTTTTATCATACTTAAACCAATCTCTTGAAAGACCACCAAATGTAATTTTAAAATTGATTCCAGAATGATTTTCAAAACAATCTTTTTTTTTATTTTTGTATCGAAAATATACCCATTTTGAAAACAATACGAAACGGACCCAATATTTCACTAGTTTTCTGTAATAGGCAATGGGATACAAATATGAATGGAAATGATATGGTAGTTTATGTGGAAGAAACGGACCCAATATTTCACTAGTTTTCTGTAATAGGCAATGGGATACAAATATGAATGGAAATGATATGGGAGTTTTATGTGGAAGTAATATGCTAGAGAAAGTCAATACAAGCCATGATGCAATTATTAGGCTGTTACTTATATAGTTCAAAAGTTATTTTTGAACCTATTTGAAAAGATAATGTTAAAAGTGTTTTTGTCTTTTATATGCACTTTTAGAATAAAATTACTTTATTAGTCTGTTACTTAAGGCCTATTTGTTTCCATTTCCGTTTCCATTTTTCACAGTTTTCGAGAACGAAAAATGAAAACGCGTTTGGCGTAAAATTTTCCAAAACTTAAAAACAAAAACGATCTTGTCCTTATCTGAAAAAAGGGTAAATGGAGTTTGGGTTCGAATTCCATAGATAATATGCATGGTATTGTCTATTAATGATAGGCGAATGAAAGGCTTTCTCACGATTTTTATTCATCCACTTGATGCTTTATTTTGAAAATGGGGTTTAATGGGTTTTGGTTGAACTTGAAAATTCACTCACTGAAATTGAATAAGTAAACAATTGAATTTAGTTGGATGTTTGTTACCAACGAAATCGAGTGCTAACGCCCATTTCTTAATTGAATTAACCGATCAACTTAACTTACTTTGCTATCCAACATTTATTTTTGATTTCAATAGTTTTTCGCAAAAAATTTCAACATATTTTTTTATGAGAATAAATCCTACTACTTCTAGTCCTGGGGTTCCCGCGCTTGAAAAAAAAAACCTGGGGCGTATTGCTCAAATCATTGGTCCGGTACTAGATGTAGCTTTTCCGCCGGGCAAGATGCCTAATATTTACAACGCTCTGGTAGTTAAGGGTCGAGATACTGTTGGTCAACAAATTAATGTGACTTGTGAAGTACAGCAATTATTAGGAAATAATCGAGTTAGAGCTGTAGCTATGAGTGCTACAGATGGTCTAATGAGAGGAATGGAAGTGATTGACACAGGAGCTCCTTTAAGTGTTCCAGTCGGCGGAGCGACGCTAGGACGAATTTTCAACGTGCTTGGAGAGCCCATTGATAATTTAGGTCCTGTAGATACTCGCACAACATCTCCTATTCATAGATCTGCGCCTGCCTTTATACAATTAGATACAAAATTATCTATTTTTGAAACAGGAATTAAAGTAGTAGATCTTTTAGCCCCTTATCGCCGTGGAGGAAAAATAGGACTATTCGGGGGGGCTGGAGTAGGTAAAACTGTACTCATTATGGAATTGATCAACAACATTGCCAAAGCTCATGGAGGTGTATCCGTATTTGGCGGAGTAGGTGAGCGTACCCGTGAAGGAAATGATCTTTACATGGAAATGAAAGAATCCGGCGTAATTAATGAACAAAATATTGCAGAATCAAAAGTGGCTCTAGTCTACGGTCAGATGAATGAACCGCCGGGGGCTCGTATGAGAGTTGGTTTAACTGCCCTAACTATGGCGGAGTATTTTAGAGATGTTAATGAACAAGACGTACTTCTATTTATCGACAATATCTTTTGTTTTGTCCAAGCAGGATCCGAAGTATCCGCCTTATTGGGTAGAATGCCTTCTGTTGTGGGTTATCAACCCACTCTTAGTACCGATATGGGTTCTTTACAAGATAACCTTCCCGACCACGATTTTTTCTTTTTTTTTTTCTAGGCTTCTCGCCTCGAAATAAGAAATTGTATTGATACTAGGTATCAAAAAAACATAGTAAATTAAAGTAAATAAAAAGTAGTAAATAGAAATAGGTATGTATATAGTGGGTTCCATCGTTTCTATACTCACGTCTTAAACGGTGAGGTCCTCTCTATACACCGGAGCCTCTTCCCTCATTTAATTAATGTTAACTTGTACAGTTCACACTCTTTGGCTCTACCCATAATTATCCAGTAATAGGTCTTTCACAACAAGACTCACCTATACAGTAACGGTATTTAATTATGAAGATTAGCTGAGTAGCTGACCCTGTTAGTCCGTTCTTGCAAGAGTCAGGGCATAATCTTTCTGCTCTTTAAATAGGATTTCCCTGCTTAATAGAGATGTCGTTTCTAGTCTATCTCTTTCTATTTCTATATATGGAAAGTTAAAAAATCATCATATAATAATCCAGAAATTGAAATAGAAAAGAAAAAGGGGAGGTTTGTGATGATTTTTCAATCTTTTATACTAGGTAATCTAGTATCCTTATGCATGAAGATAATAAATTCGGTCGTTGTGGTCGGACTCTATTATGGATTTCTGACCACATTCTCCATAGGGCCCTCTTATCTCTTCCTTCTCCGAGCTCGTGTTATGGAAGAAGGAGAAGAAGGAACCGAGAAGAAAGTATCAGCAACAACCGGTTTTATTACGGGACAGCTCATGATGTTCATATCGATAACATTTCCTAACTAACATATATAATGTTATATTAATATATTTATTTAATAAATTATTAATTTAAATATTATTACATGTTTTTAAAAATTAAACTACCAAACACAATTTTAGTTTTTTTAAACTGAAAACAATCTCATAATAAAACTACCAAACGCATTTTCAGACATGATTCAAAAATAAAAATAAAAACGTTTTCGTTTTCATTTTTATACAAAAAACAAAAACGTTTTGGAACCAATTCCAAACGCACCCTTAGTGTTTATGAAAAAAGAGCTTATAAAAAAGTTTTTTTATTTGACTTATTTATTCAAACACATTCAAAAACATTTTTGAAATATAAAAACACTTTTTATGTATAATTCAAATACTAATTAAAAAATCTTTTAACTTATACTTTTCTTTTCTACTGCTTAAAAGTAAAAGTATAAACTCTTCTAAACAGGTCATTATTATAGGAAAAACAATTGAAGTGTTTTTTGTTGCTTGCTCAAAAAATAAAAAGAAAAAAAAAAGAAATGAAAGGAAAAGAAAGAAGCGTCACATGAAAAGAAAGGAAAGAAGCTTCACAGCTCGAGATCACTGAGATAAAAAATACATGTGTCTAAATAGACTAAACTATGAGTAAAGTTGAAACTGAAATACAATGAGTCAAAAGAAATTAAAAAAAAAAATGTGTTGAAAATTAAAAATACTTGCAAAGCAATTAAAAAAAAAAAAAAAAAAAAAAAAAAAAAAAAAAAAAAAGAACACGTTGAAATTTGTTTGGGGTTTGTGAGGGATCCTCTGGCCCGGGTACAACTGAGAAGGCATTTGCTTAACCATGAGCTTCAAAATATGATAATTAAAAAGCAAAAAAAAAAAATCTCAAAGACCTAGAGGGTGGGCATCCTTTGCAAGTTTTCTCTACGGACAATGGGCAACTGATTTTTATAATTTTTCTTAGATGAAGAAAATCTTAAAGAACTGTTGACTTAAGCATAATACAACAGTGAAATTATACATATATATGTGTGTGCATATGTATGTATATATCTATATATAATATCATAGCTAATAAATTTATGTCAAGTGTCAAGTTATATGTCACATCGCATGTATGCAAACAACAAGAACATGTTCGGAAATTTCAATAGCTGTTTGTGTTAGGTATGTGTCTGACGATAACATGTCGTTCGTACTTTTCTCATTTTTTAAAGAAGGCCCAATGGAGCCTGCATCGAAATCGTGATTGAACAGAACCCAATAAAGTTCCTTTTGCAATTTCATATTTTTTTTTCTTTTTCTTTTTCTTTCACGAGAAAATTAATCAAACATCTTTTACAATTATATTATCCAGTATCTGGTTATTTTTATTGATTTTAATATTCCACTATATTATCTGAAGATTAGAGCCTAAAATATTCAATAATCTTTATACATGAATAAGAGCCTGTTTAGTTGGAGAATTCGTTCTCTGATTTGAATCATGGTTCATGGTTTATTATAGTATTTTATCACAAAAAACACACACACATAAATCGAAAATAGTTCTAATCTATAAACTAAACGGGTTTTAAATAATCTTATAGGATATTAAATTTTTGCCAATTTGGATATTTTCTATAAATTGAATGACATAAATATTAAATTTATGTGGTTGGATGATATAGTTTTGAAGATGACATTTTTTTTAGTAGTATTTTTTATTTCTCTCTTTTTTTTAAAAAATTTATGTACACCCAATATTTTGAGCCTCATCAAATCTATATCACCGCATTTTAAGTTTGCATTACTTTATATGCTCACTTTTAACTACTAAAAAGAATATCATTGAGGGGAAGAGAAAGTACGAAGAAAATAAAAATAGAAATGTTGTATAAATACAAAAAATATCTCAATTACACATTGTTGATTTATTTATTTTTTCATAAACAAGTTTTTTTTTCAATTTTTGAATGAATTTTCATTACAAAATTAAAACTGACTGTTACAGGATATGAATTTACTATGCACTTTAAATATTCTGGTACATATTTAAGAAGGGCCAAGATAGATGATATACTTTCTCTTTTTTTGGTAATTAAATATGAAAATTAAGAAAGGTGCCACCTTAACTAAACTTAACTAAATATATAAAAAGAGAAAGTAATGAAAAACTCAGAGCTTTTTTTTTGAGTGAAAAACTCAAAAAAAAAAAAAATTACTCGCGTTACAACTTTATTTGAGTTCATGTTTTTTGAAGTTTAAACTCGAGTTTAAGACTAAAACTCGAGTTCAAGTTTCTCCTTCAATTCGAGTTCAGAAACTCGAACTCAAATTAATGAACAATATTTTTTATATTCTTAAAAATGTTATAACTTTTTCGTTTTAATTCTGATTGAGATGATTTTTTTTTCTATGGCTTGGCAATGAAAAGACGAATAAACCCGACCATATACCATATTAACATTTTTCATCAGCATTGAGTTTTTATTAAAATACTATTTAAATATAAATTCAAGTTTTGACTCACTCAAAAACAAACTCAAAAAGATTCTTATCTCAAACCATAACTCAAATGTATACAACCAAACACAAACTCAAATTACAAGTTCAACTCAAATTATAATTCAAATTTAACTCAAGAATTATACTCAAATTAAACTTTAAAAGAACAAACCCTTAATTTTTAAGAAGAGCTTATGCTACTGTGCATTCCTCTGGATTTGTACTTTTTGATTTGGCATAGCATCAAAAGGAAATAAGAAAAGAAGTGCTGGCACTCAATGTAAGTACTCCGTAGAATTGCAAGTTTGGGTCAAAGAAAATGGGCCGGCTGCAGGCCTGCCACTGTTGGCCTGGCTCTAACTTCTGAATTAGGCCGGGCCCGTCTGAGATTTTAAACCCGAAGCTTATTCGGGCGGGGCCGATCCCATCCAAATGCCTTTTTATTTTTATTTTTTTTAAAAATACTATATAAAATTCCGGGCCAGACGTAAAGCCCATCATACTTTTGGGCTAAACTGGGCCAATAATCTCCCCGGTCTAAACTTTCACCTCTAGTAGTCCGTTACAACGTACCAGTTTTGAGGTAAAAATATACTTTTATTTTGCTTCCCACCATAGAGCCCAAAAAAAAAAAAAAAAACCGGTGCCTTCTAAAACTAATTTGCCAATTTATTTAGCGACTAAAAGCAGGAAATTTATAATCTAAGGATGTCATCTATGTAGATTAGGGCATTGTACAGAATGGGCTCAAAGATTTGTTCTTTGGCTCTCAATTTAGAGAAGAAAGTTGCTTCCAATTATTACCCTTTTTTTTTTTTTTTTTTTTTACCATGTACTTCGAGTACTGGGTTTGGACTTTGGACTTTGGGCATTCTGTTTGTGCTAACGTTGTTGTATCTAGATAATGTTTGCATCAAAATTCTAAGAGTTTGTCCTTGCTTATGGGAGATAACACACGGCACGAGCTTACAAAAAGGGTGAGACAGACTAATGATGGACAAAATTGGTAGCTTTATAACCAATTAAGAACTAAGACTTTTTTCTTTTTTATTTATTAATTTATTTATTTTTGCTAGAAGACTAAGCAGATATTGTAACTTGTAGAACCTTAATTCATCTTGTTTAATTTAGTTACTTAAGCCTTTTCTCAATTACTATATCTAAATTTAAAAGCCTAATAATGTTGGAAAACAATAAGAACATCCTTAGTAATTAACAGTCAAAAACCTCAACAAGTACGCGTTAAACGGGGCGGGTCGACCAAACCTGCCGGGCCAATGGGGACCTGCTCCACATCATTCCTCCGATTAAATGTGGGGTAGCCCGGCGGCCGCCTTGCTACGGGCGGGGCACCCGGCACCATCCCCCCCCATTTACATCCATATCAACAAGGATGGTCAAGGATTGTGTTCGTTTGTAAAGTTAAGCAAGCATATATTCTCACGCACCCTTGGTATGATTATGATCCAAGTAGAATGATCCAAAAGTAGTTAAAAGGAGCATTTTCTCCCTTTAACATCTGTTTAAGGGACGTTCTGATTGTAGCTTCCCCACCTCCACCTTTGTTTTCCCCTCTTTATCCTAAAGAATATGGTTAACTTATCAAGAAATTTATAAAATAATCCAGCTAATTATTATATTAGCATTAATTACTTGTCTCAACCATAATACATGTTAATAAACACACATATATAATATAATATTTTATATATATATATATATGTGTCTGTGTGTGTAGTTGTGGGATTTTTACATACAACGTGTTCTCATACTACGTTGAATTACCACTGATCCGATTTATAGTATTTTGGCAAATCTGTGAAATGATAATAATTCAGATTTTGTAGAACAAGATCCACTCCTATAGATACTCAAATACACGAAAATTGTTATTCTGTTCCCTTTTGGCTAAATGCATGATTTTAGTCACATGTCTTTGGCTTTAAAGTATCAAACACCAAATTTCTATAAGGAAAACGCCAAAAAAAAAAAAAAAAAGAACATAAAAGGATAAGGAATTGTTCAAAGATGGGTATGGTCTTTAATATTGCAAATACAGTTCAGTTTTCGCTTTTTCTTCTTTAACTTGCTTTCTCATACTTCTTTTCCCCAACCCTTTTATTTGGTGGCTTGGTCAGTATAACTTGTATATAATGGTGTCATTTCTGCACCAAAAACGTTGAAGTTGGAGTCCCAAACTAAATGGGACCTCAATCAAGTTTTAAACAAATAATAATAATTATTATTATTTAAAAAGCCACAACTTTAAGACCAGCCCTCGAGAATCTATAAAGCCATATATTTATACGAAGTTTCTTTATTTTCATTTATTTTTATAAATATGATCTTAACGCTGAGATGATGATTATAATCGTAAGACAAAGTGGGTTCCACCGGATTACTAAAGATAAAATACTAGTTGTGCTTGCAAACTTTGAGAGAAGGGAAAAAAAATAAATAAATAAAAGAGAGAGAGAGAGAGTATCTATATATGAGTAGATTAAATGATTAACCTCAACAAAGAATATGGTACGTACCCGTACCATAACTCTATTCATATAAGCAAAAGTTCCCATTTCCACACTTTACTAATTTCTTAATATGGCAATGAAGCTTGAACCCACATATATGTTAAGAATTAGATATCCTAATTATAAATTACCAAGAGTAATAAAATCGCAGAAAAGAAATCAAACAAAAACAAAGACACAAAATTTAAAGAGGTTCATCTCAATGTGAAACTACATTCTCGTTCAGCCGTTGTAATACTTCAGTACGATAAAAAAGAAGTTTACAAAACAAAATCACATACATCACAACTTTCTATGATTAACCCGTAAATGTTGCCCATTTTTTCCTCCAACCCTCTATAATTACTACATAAATGGTGTCCTTTTTTCACTATGAAAACTAGGATAACTGAATTTTACAAGTGTAACATCTATAAACTATACTTATAAGGTCGATCTGTGAATTTCTCTGCATATATAAAGCCATAAATCATGAGAACAATTAAATAGGCTACACAACTTAACAATATCATGTATATGTTGAGACTTGGTAATGCGAGCTGATTTTGCTTTAATACCGGTGAGCTATTTACACATTCAAATCAAGAGAAATAAGTCACATAAATATAGTTCTATTTAGTCCCTTCAGTTTTTATCAGAATAGTGTTACTTGGGAGTTGGGTCTTTGCCTCACAAAGGGAGTCTAAAACATGTCCTTTAGGAAACGAATTATACACATACATCCAGTAAAACCAACACGACCCAATCTGTTTCCACATGAAATGGAATCTCAAAAAAATAATAAATAAATAAATAAAGTGTCAGATCCTGATCTTATTTGCTAAGCACAGACAGATCCTGATTTCTTTTTGTTGTGTACTTGCACATAAATGGAGAAACATAAATAAAGGAATATGATCGAGCATTGTTGCTTGTGAATATGAAAAAATAACATAAAGACATAAAGAGTTCTAAACTATCACATCTCTATCAAGTTTGATTACATTATCGAACTTTTTAATGTGATAATTATGATGTTATCTAACGGTTAAAAACTGTATCCTATCAATTTGAGTATTTTTCATGCCTTAACAATTCTCCTCCAAAGAAAGTAGAACAATAGTTCTGCGGAGGCAGATTTTTGCTTTAGCAAGGGCATTTGACCAGACAAGTTACCTGCAAGGCTACCAATTTTACTGCACCAGTTAATTTATGAAGACTGATTTAACTTTTTTGGGGTAAAAGAAGAATCGGATGATCATGAGCCAATTAAGTAAAACTCATGCATGAATCATGATATACATGTCATGAATCATGTATGGTGATGAAGTAAATATCATCCCTAAACTTCCAAGATGATTTCAAAACTAATGGAGAAAAATGTCTGCTAGAAAGCAACATCTCATTTAACTCTTTTCACTTTAATTGGTGGATAAAAAGCAAAGAATCAACACATTAAATAAACATCCAAGCTGGGGTCTCAAATAGCTTGGACCATGACCGGTCCATCTTAAAAACAAAAATATGTCACCATATTTTGATAAAGTGGTGCAGGAATTTATGCTTTAGAATGTTCCAAGTTGCATGTGATATAAAATTTAACTGCAAGATTAGCTATAAAAAAAATTGGGGTAAGTAAAGAAAAAGATGGTCTACACTCTATACATGAATAAGCGAGAGATTAAAAAAAAAAAAAAAAGGATTTATAAATTTGAGATAAGAGATGGAACTTGAGATTTTTAAAGTGGGTCACTCTTAAAAAAATTGAGGCCCCGTTCATTTCACCGATTCGAATTTAAAATTTGAGTTTTATTAGAGTAAAAAGCTCTCAGAAATAATCACATTTAACTTTTTTACTACGTAAGAAACTCTCACATAAAATTACATTTCAACTCAAATTAAAAACTCGAATGATCCTGAATATGAGGGGATTAGAGCTTGGCAAGCCAAAGAAAAGAAGTGAAAAGAAAAGCATAAAGAGACACTGTTAGCTAGCACAAGAAACCAAGAACTGTTGTTTTTGTTGGGCATAGGGAAAGGAGCTTGGAATTCTAAAGTTGGGGTGAGGAGATCTTAGAATGGCATAAAGCAAGTGTTTGTTTCTTTTGGAGGATGCTCATTCCTTCCGATCTATTCTTTATATGACTTGCCTTGGCACTGTAGCAATCTAGTATAACCGAGGGGCCCATTGGCTTGTACCTGCTTAGTCATTCCAAATTATTAAAAAAAAACCCCCTAAAAACTAAAAACTAAATCCCCCCTTTTCTTAGTAAGAAAGGAAAGGTGAATTACCAAATTAGCCTTCAAAAAAACTCCACATTAGAATAATATATTCTTATAACAAATTATGGATAATTCTGTGGTACGCTTTTTCAGATTTCCCCGTTAATATGTTATTTCAATACCTATCATATTTTTTTTTTCCCCCAATCTAAAAGACCCTTGAAAGAGTACTAGAAGTGGCTTCCATTTAAGATGGACCCCAAATGAGCAGAACCAATGGACCATATCTCTAGTGCATGCAATATGGTCGGGTGATGCGGCAATATAGCTAGGATATCAAGACTCAAAATTGGCCTTTTTCTTAGTCGACAAAAGCAGTACAAATGATAGAGATGTAGGGTGAGGGATTCAAGTGAAAAAAGATACTTGGCTTCTCAAGGGTATTTTGTTAAGATTCCTTTATTCATCATTGACAGATTCTCCAAAAACGACAGCCTTAATTTTTTTTTATTTTTTTTTATTTTTTTTTTATTTTTTTTTGCTTAGATTGCAGGCTTATGATTTGGCCTGAATCTAAAAT
>NW_010361317.1:649-924 GCF_000414095.1 Morus notabilis | reverse complement strand
TAACGGGGCCGGCCCTTTAGACATTATATCGAAGCTCTCTTCGCGCCCTTCCACCGCTACTGGTATGGCAACAACGTTTGGTGTCGTAACGGGGCCCATCAGCCGTTAGATCGAAGCTCTCTTCGCGATCTACAACTGGCACGGGGACGGCGACAACTTTTTATGTCGTAACGGGTCCCATAATCCGTCTTACCAAAGCTCTGTCTACAACCGCCACGAATTTAGCGACAACTTTTTGTGTCGTAACGGGGCCGGCCCATCAGAGGTTATATCGA
>NW_010361317.1:400-611 GCF_000414095.1 Morus notabilis | reverse complement strand
GTGTCGAAACGGGGCCCATCAGCCGTTAGATTGAAGCTCTCTTCGCGCTCTACAACCGCCGCGGGAAGGGCGACGAATGTTGGTGTCGTAATGGGGCCCATCAACCGTTAGATTAAAGAAGCTCTCTTCGCGATCTATGAATGGCGGGGGAACGACGAAAACTTTTGGTGTCATAATGGGGCCCATCAGCCTTTAGATCAATGCTCTCTTA
>NW_010361317.1:0-283 GCF_000414095.1 Morus notabilis | reverse complement strand
CTTTTGCTGTCGTAACGGGGCCCATCAGCCGTTAGATCGAACCTCTCTTCGCGATCTACAACTGCCACGTTTTTGGCGAAAACTTTTTGTGTCCGAACGGAGCCCACCGGGTGTTAGATCGAACCTCTCTGCGCGCCCTACAACCACCACGGGAATGGCGACAACTTTTGGTGTTGAAATGGGGCCCATCAGCAGTTTGATCGAAGCTCTCTTCGTGATCTACAATCGCCACGAGAACGATGAAACTTTTGGTGTCGTAACGGGGCCCATCAGCCGTTAGATC
>NW_010361316.1:0-1059 GCF_000414095.1 Morus notabilis | reverse complement strand
CATTAGATCGAAGCTCTCATCGCGATCTACAAATGGCACAGGAACGGTGTCGTAAAGAGGCCCATAATCCATCAGATCAAAGCTCTCTTCCCCCTTTACAACTGCCATGAAAATCGTGACAAATTTTTGTGTCGTAACGGGCCCCCATTAGCCGTTAGATTGAAGCTCTCTTCGCAATCTACAATGGCCAAAGGAACGCTAAAAACTTTTGGTGTGTAACGGCGCCCATCAACCGATAGATCTAATCTCTGTTCGCACTCTACAACCGCCATGGGAACGGTGACATCTTTTGGTGTCGTAACGGGGCCTATCTTCCGTCATATCGAAGCTCTCTTCGAGCTCTACAACTGCCACAGGAACGGGGACAACCTTTGGTGTCGTAACGGGGCTGGCCCTTCAAACATTATATCGAAGCTCTCTTCGCGCCCTACCATCGCCACTGGAATGGCGATAACATTTGGTGTTGAAATGAGGCCCATCAGCCGTTAGATTGAAGCTTTCTTCGCACTCTACAACCACCCCGGGAAGGGCGACAAATTTTGGTGTCATAACGGGGCCAATCAGCCGTTAGATCGAAGCTCTCTTCGTGATCTACAACTGGCACGGGAACGGTGACAACTTTTTATGTCGTAACGGGTCCGATAATCCGTCAGATCAAAGCTCTCTTCCCGCTCTACAACCACCATGTAAGTGACAACTTTTTGTGTCATAACAGGGCCGGCCCATCAGAGGTTATATCGAAGCTCTCTTCACACTCTACCACCGCCACTAGAATGGCGACAACGTTTGGTGTCGAAACGGGGCCCATCAGCCATTAGATTGAAGCTCTCTTTGCGCTCTACAACCTCCCCAGGAAGGGTGACAAATATTGGTGTCGTAACGGGGCCCATCAACCGTTAGATTAAAGAAGCTCTCTTCGCGATCTATGAATGGTACAGGAATGATGACAACTTTTGGTGTCGTAATGGGGCCCATCAACTGTCAGATCGATGCTCTCTTCGCACTCTACAATCGCCACAAGAATGACGACAACTTTTGGTGTTGAAATGGGGCCCATCA
>NW_010361315.1:502-740 GCF_000414095.1 Morus notabilis | reverse complement strand
AAAAAATGAAGCTTATCCTATGATGGTTCCTTTTATAGGCAACTTGGAATAATTTTTTAACATCACATTAACTCCTTCAATCAACCAAATTTTGGTTCAATTCTCCTCTTTCTTGGCCGGTTATGGAAGGAGAAAATGAGAAGCAAAATTGTCATTAATTCCCCTTCAACCACTACCATCACATCACCTTAACATAAAGTCCTCTAGCACACTCCACTAGCCAAAGGTTTGGCTCTAT
>NW_010361315.1:0-273 GCF_000414095.1 Morus notabilis | reverse complement strand
TCACTCGCGTAATATCTTAAACTGTTTCAAGTCTTGAAATTAATTCTAGACTGAATAAATTCTAAATTTAACTTTTCTGCATTAAATCTCGGGAATGACGCTGTTTCTGACAGTGTCAAATCCCGAGCTCACATTGTACCCTTCTACTATGGGTATTTATCTTCTGACTTTAACTTAGCTGTCTGGCAATTAAGGATTTTCTCTTCTTTTAAAATGCTAGTGCATTTTTTTTATACACTGCTAACATCATGCTGTGTTTGGAGATTCTTGAAA
>NW_010361314.1:0-1273 GCF_000414095.1 Morus notabilis | reverse complement strand
AGTTTTGTTTAGCTGGTGATTGATCAAAGGAAATTGTGGAGCACCTCTTGAAGTTATGAATTCTCTTTGATTTGGTAAAATTCCTGAATTTAGAGGATTGAGTGTCAAGAATTAAGTTTTATTGAGGATAAAGGGCTTTGAACTTGGTTTATGGAGAAGTGTGTTGAATTACTTGAGGATTTTTGTTTATAACCCCTTATTTGGTATACTAGATATATATAAAATTACTTTCCATGAGTTTTTGAGAAATAGTAAATAGAAGATTGAATTGTTACTAGTTAGTTGGGGTTAAAGATGGACACTTTGGGTTTTCGAATGAGCTATAAAATGCTAAGTAACTTAGACTATGGTTTACATCACGTGTATGAGTTAACAAGGGTGGCTGTCCTACTTCACCTTGGTCACGTAATTGTTATTTAGGAGAAGGTTCTTTAAGGAGTTGTTTTGTTATATGTTAGCATTGAATACAACGGGCAGCCTTGGGAAAACAGAGAAACCGAATTTCCCAGAAATCATTCCAACCTTGTTAATCATAGAACCTTGAAATAGACACCCTAAGCATTGATTAGAGACATGAATTGCCTTAAACGGATAATCGTAGATTTTTGAAGTTAGGCTTAGTGGTTGGTTTTCTGCAGAAAAACCAGCAAAATTTGATCTGGTTTATCATATTTTTGGAGACTTAAATGGACCCAAAACTAAGCTTGTGATACCTCTTTAGAAAGCCCTAGATGTCTACTTCGTTTGGGTTCTGGTTTTGTAATTTTTGAGGCTAAATAGAATACTTTGTGAATATTCTTGGAGCAATCGTAAAAGTGCCAATTCTAGAAATTAATAAAACAAAGAACTGAGGTACCTACCTTTTAAAATGAGAGTGCTGCACTTAAACCACCTTTGCCACCATTTAGAACAGGTTATTAGTGACGTGTGAGAGTTGAAACCACCTCATTTGGAGTTTTGTAGCTCAAGTTGTGCGCATAGGAAGTTTCATATAGAAACTTTCTAAAAACTGTCAAAAATTTTAAAAAAAAAAACAGAATTGTGATTTCGTGGAAACTGTTTTTAAGGTACTTAGAGATGTCGGATTGAGACATATGATAGTTCGTTGGAAAGATATACATGTCTAATTTGTTTTGAAGTTAATTTTAGAATTTTTAAAGACAAAAAGAATATCTTATGAATTTTCTTCTAAAGATGGACGAATCAGTAAAATTCCAGTTTTAAGGGAATGTGATTATGAGTTAGAAATTGATTTATGGCTGAGCTATTGATG
>NW_010361313.1:209-858 GCF_000414095.1 Morus notabilis | reverse complement strand
ACTTTTAAGAATTAGTATTTTATTTAGCGAATATAGGGAGGACCCAATCCTAGGAGTTCCTATTCATTCTATGGAAAATAAATTTAAAAGATATTGGTCTAAGTTGCCTTTGTTGTATGGTTTAGGTACTATTTTTTATCCTAGATTAAAATTAGAAGGTTTAGAAAGTGGTTTAGAAAACTTAGGTGAATTTTTAGGCATCAATTGTAAGGACCAATATCCAATAATAAAGGAAAAAATATATTCGATCTATATTAAATATGAGATTAGGTTTAGAGTACCTCCTAGAGTACAGGAACCGCAACAACAAGACGAAAACCCGCATTCATTCTTGAATGTTTTCGGGTTGAAGAAGAAAAAAAAGACAACTCAAACAAAAGCTGCGAGTGAATCTTCATCAACAAGTGGTAGTGGCAGCGGCAGCAGATATATTTTCGATCCCAGTCTCCACTATTTCATCCGAACAAGCATTCAGTACGACATGAAGAATACTTGAGGAACGCCGGAATGCATTGCAAAGGGATATTGTTGAAGCCTTGGTTTGCATTAAAGATTGGGATCGGGCCGATCAACGTCTACAGGATACAATTTCACCGGCAAGCCAAGAATTGATCGATGAATTTAATCGATTAACATTTAATTTTGAAGA
>NW_010361313.1:0-168 GCF_000414095.1 Morus notabilis | reverse complement strand
AATATGTATTTACTTTTGACATTGTATTTGTAATTGTATAACTTTGTAAGTTTGTAAAATTTATAATTCGTCACAAAATGATTGCACTCTTTTTTCCTTGCCAAGTTTTAATCCCAATGAGGTTTTTCTTGGTAAGGTTTTTAACGAGACAATCATGAATTACAAATT
>NW_010361312.1:0-1240 GCF_000414095.1 Morus notabilis | reverse complement strand
ACAAGTGTGCAATAAATTGTTACATGGGTTTGTGTGCCTTTTTCTTTTTCTTTTAACTGCTTTGGATTTCTTAAATGTTAGAGCTTTACTCTGAAGCTGCTTCCAGCCCTTTTGGCGTTGTCGACGGGTTGTTTTTTTACATTTTTGAGTTAAGTGTTCCTTTCGCCCAATGAGAAAATGAGTCAGATTCTACAGGATCAAACCTATGGCACTTAAGGAATGATGGAAAGGAAGAAAATAAAAAAAAAATAAAAAAAGAAAAGAGAGGGAAAAGTAATAAAAAAATAAGTAAAGTAAATAAAGAAGAACAAAATGCACTGAGTCCTAGGCTTTCTAAAAATGAAATCCATTTTGTTGGCACACCGAGGCTTCCCTGTCTTCCTGTGGTAGTTTCTAAGGAGAGAAAAATAGTGTCCCATAAGATAAGGTTCAATTCCCCTCTCAAATAAAATAGGCAAAATCGAATTCGAAACCAAAAACATCAACAACAATTTAGGCACATACAGAATCGCTTTCCCTTCTCCTAAGTATGAGTTGAGAGTCACGGGGGGTTACTCCACCTGAAGATTGTTGTCTTATTTCAATGCTATTTTAAATTGAGTTTAAGTTATAATTTGAGTTGAATTTGTAATTTATGTTTGTGTTTAAATGTGTACATTTGAGTTGTGATTTGAATTGAGAATTTTTTTCAATTTGTGTTTAGGTGGGTTAAAATTTAAATTTGTATTTAGATAATATTTTAATAAAAATTAATGGTGATAAAATATTTTAATAGGATATATAAGTGAGGTTTTATTCGTCTTTTCGTTATGAATATATAAAAAAAAATTATCTCAATTAAAATTAAAACGATTATGACGTTTTTAAAAATAGAAAAAATATTGTTTATTAAGTTTATGAATTTAAGTTGAAGGGAATTTTTGAACTCGAGTTTAGTTTTAAACTCAAATTTAAACTTGGCCCGTTCAGTTTGTTAATTTGAGTTGAGATTTGATTTTATGTGAGAGTTTTTTACTGTAGTAAAAAAATTATATGTGATTGTTTCTGAGTTTTTTATTGTAGTAAAATTTGAATTCTAAACTCAAATGGTGAAATGAACGGGGCTTAATTTTTTAAAAAAATATAAAATTGAATAAAGTTGTAATTCAAATTTAAATTTTTTTTTGAGTTTTGTTACAAAAGAACAACTCTTTTTATCTTTTGGCAAAATCTTGTTGCAACACTTTGAACATTCCTAGTT
>NW_010361311.1:0-755 GCF_000414095.1 Morus notabilis | reverse complement strand
AAACAGGGATTAGTGACGTGGATGCTTGTTCATAAATTTAAACCTGTTTAAGAAAGTGATTAAGAATGTGAGCTTTAATTTCGGGGACGAAATTGCCTAAGCGGGGTGGAGCTGTAACACCCTGAAGAATTAATTGAGATTAATTAAGGTAATTGAGATTATTAGTGTGCCTAATCTGATTTAATTAATTGAGTTTAAATAATTCCAAAGTATTTAAATTATTCACAGTAATTTATTTAATTCAGAAGTGTGTATGGGCGCATTTCTGGACTGTTATATTTTACACATGTCGTTTTCTTTTATTTTTCTTTTCTTTTCTTTTTTCTTTCTTTTTCCTTTCTTTTCTTTCCTTTTCTTTTCTTTCCCGTGCGTTTCTCTCTCTCTCTCTCTCTATCTCACTTCCGTGCTCTCTCTCTCTCTCTCTCCCATTTATGTCTCAAATCAAAACCGGATTCAAACCAAGAGTGTTTTCAAAGAGTTTCCAACGTCAAGAGAAGGATTCGAGGTAAGATTACTGAAAGAACCTCTCTTGAATCTATGTTTTTCAGATTTCGAAACCCATTTTTGGTTCAAACCGGATTTTTGATGATTTTGAGTAAAACTAGAGTAGAAATTGGAGATCTTGGGTTCTTTGGACTTGTTTTAGGACCTAGAACCCGGATCTAGTGGTTGTCCCTTGAGATTTTGTGAATTGGGACTTGATTTGCAGGTTTTTGAACTGATTTCCGTGAGTTTTTGTGAACTGGCGTTCTCCA
>NW_010361310.1:984-1200 GCF_000414095.1 Morus notabilis | reverse complement strand
GCCCATCAACTGATAGATCTATTCTCTGTTTACACTCTACAACCGCCACAGAAATACCAACATCTTTTGGTGTCGTAACGGGGCCCATCAGGCGTTAGATCGAAGCTCTCTTCGCACCCTACAACCGCCACGGGAATGGTGAGAACGTTTGGTGTCAAAACAGGGCCCATCAGCCGTTAGATCGAAGCTCTCTTTGCGCTCTACAACCGCCCCGGG
>NW_010361310.1:0-124 GCF_000414095.1 Morus notabilis | reverse complement strand
CCTACAACCGCCACGGGAACGGTGACAACTTTTGGTGTTAAAATGGGGCCCATCAGCGCTTTGATCGAAGTTCTGTTCGTGATCTACAACTCCCACGGGAACGGCAAAACTTTTGGTGTCGTAA
>NW_010361309.1:0-1004 GCF_000414095.1 Morus notabilis | reverse complement strand
ATTATGATTCTGATTTAAATTTTTGTTTGTTTATAAAAAGTAAAAAAATGATTTTTAAAAATTAATATTTAGTTTGGATGGTTTTAGTTTAAAATTTAAATTTTGATATGATGTTTTAAATTATAACCACCACAAAAAATAAAATCACTCTCTTTTGATTTTGGACGATTCAAATCTCTGGTTTTAATTTCGATTTCAAAACTGTGGTTTGAACTTTAAATTCAAACCATAAATCATAGTTCTAATTTTAAAATTAAAATCACTTTAATTTAAACTCTCATACATATATGTAATGAAACTAGATGCAACTGTAAAAAGCTTCTATAAATTGTCATCACAAGGAACAAAATCTTCTTTTCAATTATGTTCATCGAGAAATACCTTTTTCGTTCTTAAAAAAAAAGCACCGATTAATAAAATTGTTTGCGAGAGGTCAAAGTACTTAGCAGGGATTATTCTAAATTATAGAAAGAGATATCAAAGATCAGCTTCAAATCAAAATTCTACCCATAATTCTTTTGAGGTTGCTTTATTTTTGTTTTGATTTATTGTATAATGAACTAAGCCAACGAAGTGATACGAATTTTAAATCAAAGTCAAAGTTTCCAAAACCCTCCAAAAAGCTTTGATGTAAAAGCATAATATGGTCTTCCGGTGTACAACGTACTTCAAAGAGTTGGTATTCTGTCAAAAAGGAAAACAAAAAAGAAAGAAAAAAAATAAAAAATAAAAAAACTTCAAGGAGTTGGTATCTTTGAGATGCATATTCAACGCCTAGTTGTGTTAATTGGCAGACTCTGACCAATTTGATGATTAGTTACGTTCCTTGTGTTAAAATATAACAATACCGGGTTATTTGCACATTTGCATGACTAGTAGTTTGATAACTCATCATCTTTCTAATTTTGACAATTTACTTCCAACTATAAAATAATTAGGCCTCGTTCATTTCGCAGATTTGAGTTTTTAATTCGAGTTGAGATGTGACATTTTTTAAGAGCTTT
>NW_010361308.1:289-505 GCF_000414095.1 Morus notabilis | reverse complement strand
GATAGATCTAATCTCTGTTTGCGCTCTACAACCCCCACGAGAACGGTGATATCTTTTGGTGTCGTAACAGGGCCCATCTTCTGTCATATCGAACCTCTCTTCGTGCTCTAAAACTGCCGCGGGAACGGGGACAACCTTTGGTGTCGTAACGGGGCCGGCGCATCAGACGTTATATCGAAGCTCTCTTCGCGCCCTACCACTGCCACAGGAACGGCG
>NW_010361308.1:0-255 GCF_000414095.1 Morus notabilis | reverse complement strand
GCTCTCTACGCGCTCTACAACCGCCCCGGGAAGGGCGACAAATTTTGGTGTCGTAACGGGGCCCATCAGCCGTTAGATCGAAGCTCCCTTCATGATCTACAACTGGCACGGGAACGGCGACAACTTTTTATGTCGTAACGGGTCCCATAATCCGTCAGATCAAAGCTCTCTTCCCCCTCTACAACTGCCACGAATTTAGCGGAAACTTTGTCTCGTAACGGGGCCGGCCCATCAGAGGTTTTATCGAAGCTCTCT
>NW_010361307.1:56603-57134 GCF_000414095.1 Morus notabilis | reverse complement strand
CCGAAGCATAAGGCACCTTCGCCATGTATTCTCTTTCTTCAGATGTCTTTGGACAATCACTCTTCGAAAGAGTAATTCCAGACCTAGATGGTTGCCCACCTTTCTTGGAATTCTGCATTGCATACTTCTCGAGAATTGTATCTATGTATGAAGCCTGAGAGAGAGCTATCATTTTGTTCTTTCGATCTCTTATGATTCGAATGCCCAGAACATAATTAGCTTCTCCTTTCATGTCAAACTGTTTGGTAAACCAAACTTTGACTGATGATAAAGCCCCTACATCATTGCCAATGAGTAGAATATCATCAACATATAACAGTAGAAAAACCACTTTCCCATCTTGAATATGCTTATAAACACAAGGTTCATCCATATTCTGTTGGAATCCAAAAGTCTTGACCACTTGGTCAAATCTTTTGTTCCAAGAACGAGAAGCTTGCTTTAATCCATAAATGGATTTCAACAACTTGTAAACTTTTCCCTCTTGACCCTTAGCCCCAAAGCCTTCTGGTTGTACCATATAGATACTTT